>NW_013667845.1:182973-188502 GCF_000517525.1 Limulus polyphemus | reverse complement strand
CGAGCTGGCGGGCAAATTCATGATCCTTCGAGAAACTCCAGCGCGCATGCTCTCAGCGTCGCGTGACTTCCGCTGTCGTAACATTATCTAGGCTAAAAAAAAAAAGGCCGTCACATAATATGTTTTGCTCATCATAGTCTCAAATCTCTTTCTCATAACAATCTAAGAAACTTTTATAAACACATAACTTAGGTTTTCAAGGTTTTCAAAAGGTATGAAGACTTCCTGTTTAGCCAAAAAACATCGCTAAAGTAGAAAACCGGTGAGTAGCGTAACAGATAAATGTTCTGCTGATTGTTTTGATCCTGGCGTCAAACGGATTAGCTCACCAATGTGTGACAATTTACACACCAAAATGTTGCATTTTAACTTGAAGAGTGCAGAAGCAGTATAGTGTTTTATTAACTTCAATACATGATGTCCATGAAGACAATCCATCACGCTGCCTTAATAGCGATTGCCATTCATTAATATTGATTGCTTAAGAAAAGAGAGGAAACAAGTAATGCAAATTTTTTTTTGAAAAAAAAAAGGATGATGTAGGGATGTCAATGTCCAAAAGTACATAAAATTGGTAAGGATGAATACACAAAACCATAAATAATCCCTACATAAGTAGCCACTGAATCAATATTACAAGGTTATAGAAATTAGCCATTGTAAGACTTTACAGCATTATTCAGTTTAAATGCTTTTATTAAAACCTGAATTCATGCAAATGAAAGAAATTCAACATTTAGTTGTAAATGTGTATTCATCTCTACAGTGTTTCTGTACTTTTTGACATTACCATCCATCCATCATTCTTATTTTTTCTATTTTTTATTACTTGTTTACTTAGTAGTTGATGGACAATAATTGGCTTGATGTCACCCAAAATGGCAAAGCCATAAAAACTTGTTTTTTACTGTAACTTATATAAAAGTCATATACATATTTTCAGTTAGAAATATTAAATGATATCGACAGTTTTAAGTTATTCAAAACATAAAAGCAACATTGAAAGTTTATTCTGGATATTTAGAATAACATACAGTGCTTATTCTGAAAAAATAAATAAATTGTGAGTTTCATTTCCCTTTGCAAGAATGATATTTCAGATTCCGTGTGGCCCTTGTAACAACTTCATTGTTTGATGGTTATGATATAGCACTATTATATAACCAAATTTAATGTTATAACGTGTTCTTTTGTTTGGACTGATTCTTTTGAACTATTTGGTTAAAATACTGCGAGATCCATTTCACTTAACAATAACAAATTACTTTACTTCTTCTTTAATGTCTTCTACACTCACTTTCATCTGAAGGCCTAACTTCAAATAGAAAGTTTTTCAACAAAAGCTATTGTAGGCCTAATTCACTAATAAGTTTAACAAAATTATTCTATTCCCTAGCAGTCCTCTGGTAGGTCAGCAGTAAGTTTGTGGAATTACAACGCTAAAATCTGGAGCTCGATTCCTGTGGTCGATAGAGCGAAGATAGTCAAATGTGGTTTTACACTGAAACAACTAAGCAAACAAAAATTACCTCCTAACATGAGTTCTTTACTGTGATGGGCCTAGAATGCATCACGTGGAATTAAATATTTAAAACATCTCCTTGAAAAGTTGGTTAACAGATCGCGTCAGTGTTGTCCAGTAACCAACGTCATTGTCTTAAGTGTACAACGCCGCAGTAGAACTTTGCAGATGAAAATTTTATGCAGCACAGTGAAAACATGTTGATTCATGTAGGCCTAGTGACAAAAATTTTGCTCAAACCAGATGTGACGCTAGGCACTGGCACACAGGGCCGGTGCCCCAATTATACTTGATAGTGTCCCCGAATCACCAGTTGGTATATTGAAAAATCAGAATAGAAGACCATGGTCGATATCACACTGAAATCCAAAATTTCCCACACCTAGTGACCCGAGCCCCGAGTATTTTAAGTACATAGCGATGCCTCTGGCTCAAACCCTTAAAATAAAAGTAGACACATCTTATGGCGTAAGATTTAAGCCACTCACAGATGAAAAACTGGAGGGTCATTTAGGCAGCAGAACTTTGTAGGTAATATTCTTTTTTCTTTTTTTTTGCAGCACACTGAAAACACTCTGATTCGTTTAGGCCTAATTTACAAAGAACGTCTGAAATCTCGTCAGCCAGTTCTGAGCAAATTATATGCAGAAGCTGGAATGGTGTATACTTTATATTGTTAGGTATGTACTTGTTTGTTAATTTCCGGTATAAATTCTTTCCGAGGAACTTCAGTGATACAAGACCTTTCTTAATTATACCAGTTTATTCTTCCTCCATACAACTTTGTAATGCACAGAATTTCCGATCAGTACGTTAAACTTAACTACTTTTATAACACACACTATAAATCACAGTGATTCACACACTTTACTTACTGTGCGCTTGACTCAATTATCTATATCTCTTCAGTCTATCTGCCCCCCTGGTTTTTCTCGCCAGGCTTATATATTAAAAAAGAGGGCGTCTAGCAAACACTCGGACATTCGCGGGGTTTCTCGATAATTCATGATCCTTCGAGAAACTCCAACGCGCATGCTCCCAGCGTCGCGTGACTTCCGCTGTCGTAACAATATGTTTATTTCGAAATCTTATTGATTCTTAAAATTAGATCAACATCTTAAACGAAACGTTAAACTTTACGAGTTACGCGTAGGCCTGGTGAGGTAGGCTAAATATATTATGTGAAAACCCTAATTAATCATATTTTAATAAAAGTGTAAACAGAAGTGGGGTAGAATAAAGCAATTATTAACTGGTGATTTCGGGCACAGATAATTTGTTGCCTTCATAACCAGACAATAATATTTCAACGCTGACTAACTTACTGATTAGCTTACAGAAGTAATTACATGGATAATTATACGCGAAGCTGAGTTGGTTAATTTGAGGCCTCAGTTAGTGTATGAATAAGCTTTCGTTTATACGTAAGCTCTGTTCACCATTCGCCCTTGATAAGATCTTAAAATAATTCGAATGGACAACTACGTCACACTCTTATAGGGTGTGTTCTTACTACACTCGGTCTAGTCGTGAATCTTAAAATTGCCTGTTTTTTCACATGAGTTAATAATTTTCTTTTAGTGGATCCGATATAACCATGCTTACAGCAAGGACAAGTAAACTTATAAACTACATTTGATGACTTTAATGGAGGAATGCGACCCTCAAATCTAAGAAAAAACTTGTAGGCTACAATTAGGTTTCAAAATACAACTCAATTGCACTTGAGGACGTACTCTACGAAGTACATTTCATAATCATTTTTTTCATATTCAAAGAATATTTATTCATATATGGCAATGTTATGACTGCAGGATATTTAGGAATTTCATATATTTAAAGTTTGCTAAAACTCCGCTTATTCAAATAATTGCGAAGTATACTGTCAATGACATATGTAGGAAAACCATTCTTATTTAATAATTTTTTGATATTACTAAATCATTTAATCACCGTCACACCAAACATGCTCGCCCTTTCAGCCGTGGGGGCGTTATAATGTGACGGTCAATCCAACTATTCGTTGGTAAAAGAGTAGCCCAAGAGTTGGCTGTGGGTGGTGATGACTAGCTGCCTTCCATCCTGTCTTACACTGCTAAATTAGGACCGGCTAGCGCAGATAGCCCTCGTGTAGCTTTGCGCGAAATTCAAAAACAAACAAACTAAATTATTTAAGCAAAACATTATAAGTACGTGATATTTTGTATGTACGATGAAATAAAATCTTAATCAAGTTTTATTTATAAGCATTTGGTACAAAGCTTGCGAAATTACAATACAAAGCAGTAAACGTTCTTTTTTTTATGATAAACTTCGCATTGGAAATAAGCACCACTGTTATTGCCCCCCAGTGGCACAGCGGTATGTCTGCGGACTTACAACGCTAGAAACCGGGTTTCGATACCCGTGGTGGGCAGAGCACAGATAGCCCTTGTGTAGCTTTGTGCATAATTAAAAACAAACAAACCACTGTTATGAATCAATGTGTCCACAACATAGAGTTTATGATTTATGTTGCTTAGTTATCAATGTGGTTGTCATGCATGCGTAGCGTGGCAGCAGAACTTTGCAGATGACAGTTTTTTTCCTAGCACAATGAAAACACGCTGATTCATGTAGGCCTAATTTCCTCAAACAAGAGGCGTCTCTAGGCAGTGGCAGAGGGCCCGTACCTCAGTTTTATTTGAAGGTGCCCCGAATCCCCAGTTGGTGTCTTGAAAAATCAGAATTGAAAAACCATGATCGATATTATACTGAAACGCCGAAAATTCCCGAAACTGAGTCAGAGTTTCTAAAAATAGTAAAAGTATCATTCACATATCTAAGGTAGGAAAGCGGTTTAAAAGACTGCGAACAGACTTTCAATCATTGTTTTGTATGATAGTACACAAAAAGACTGGTCAAAGAGGACGCCAATCTGGAACCCATAGCAACACCATCAGCTTGATCAAAAATATTGCCATCAAGCGAAGTCCATCAATTTCAAAAATACTGATTTGGGAAAACTCACATTGTTATTGAAAATCAAATTAGCATTCAGATATATAGTTTCTTCCAAGTGTCATTGTGTATAATGACTCAACATCAATGCTGGTGCAGTAAACATTGCTATCAGACTTCATTGTTGAATTTCACTAGGGAATTCAAAGCTGTTTTTTAACATGTATTCATTGTTGGTAAAATATTGAAAAGTTCAACCAAAAAAACCATCTAAAGCATGGTTATAGGTTACAAGTCGTAATGGACATCCTTCTTTACGAATCTTAAGAAAACCATGAAAAAATTCTTGGAATAATACATGGTCATCTAATATTCAAATGTTGCTTTTTATTTAAAATATTGTCCTTCTTCAATTTTAAAAGTTACTTTTGTAACCTAGCTTCTTTAGTATCAGTTGTGGTCATTGACGCATTGTGTAACTTCCAAAACTTAGTTGAATCTTTTTAAAATGTCTTCAGCCTTTCTTAAATATTAATCTTTATTCAAAATTACAGCCCCACTCAGTGGCTAAGCGATAAATCTGAAAGTTTATAACGCTAAAAACCGGATTTCGATGCCCGTTGTGGGCACAACACAGATAGCCCATTGCATAGCTTTGTGCTTAACAACAAAAATAAATCAAAATTACAATACTCTTTTCTTTAACAGATTTAGAAATAATAATACGGTCATTTTTACTTAAATTATTCAAATGTATTAGTTTTTATTAACTTAAATTTAAAAATACTTTACATTTAAAATTATAGTTATTAAAAGATATCACACTATACTATTAATCTAAGTTCTAATATCACTAAATGACTGACCGGAATTAGAACAAATGTGTTGGTGTGACAACAATTACGAAAACTGTTCAAATTTCACAAAATAATATTCAAACTTTATTTAGAATATTAAATCTTAAACCAAAAGTTAAAATTTTCTTTTAAGTATCATTAAACCATTACTATGAATAATTCAAAATTACATAATTAGGTTCTTCTGTAAACAAAATTACATAATTAGGT
>NW_013667845.1:181155-182047 GCF_000517525.1 Limulus polyphemus | reverse complement strand
CTTCGGTGTATGGGACACAAGCAGATTTTGACATAAAATTGTGGGGTAAAAAAGTGCGTCTTATACACCAAAAAATACGGTATTTTATATTTCAATAAAGTGTTTGAAATTTAAAAAAATCTAAACAACTTACTTGGTTCTTTATTAAACAAAATGCTTCTGTGGACCGTCATGTTAAAGATTTAAATAAAATATTTTTTTTTCTAATTTCAAAATTTAACAGTTCGTTTGCGGTTTTATGCTATTGCCTGGAGTAAAGAAATTGAGGAACCGAAGCTTTCAAGTTCAGAACCGAGAAAATTTTCTAAATCGTTTACATTTATTCAAAATTTTACATGTAATTATTTTTTTAGTATATTTTAAGTGTTTGTTTGAAGTTAAGCACAAAGCTACACAATGGACTATCTGTGCTCTTCCCACCACGGGTATCGAAACCCGGTTTCTAGTGTTGGAAGTCCGTATACATACCACTGTGCTACTGGAGGTCTATTTTAAGTGTAATTTTTCATAATTTCTAAACTGTGTTAAAACAGGTTCACTGCAACGTTGTTTAATAATGTCAACAATGACTTATTTTTAGGAAATTTCAAATGTGATATAAATTTTCCAAGTAGATAAACGAGTGATATAATGATCAAGATTTTATTTGTAATAAAAACTAACACAGTTCTGGTTTAGTATTTCACTCTATGTTTGAAAGGTTGACAGATCAGCTGAATTCATAAAAAGAACATTCGTTTAGATTAATAATGGCTGGAGACATCGAATTTGAATTCGTTTAGATTGTTTTTCACAAATGAACCAAGATGACTTGGACAGGAAATACGATAGGGTTTGTCAGATATACAAAGATAATTATCTGGTAATTCTTTACCAGTGTATTTCTGTCTTG
>NW_013667845.1:178309-180402 GCF_000517525.1 Limulus polyphemus | reverse complement strand
CAAGGACTGGACTTCATCAGCTAGTGTTTGCGAAAGAGTAAGGCAAAACAAAGACTGGACTTCATCAGCTAGTGTTTGCGAAAGAGTAAGGCAAAACAAGGACTGGACTTCATCAGCGAGTTTTGGCGCACTCATAAACAAAACGAATTTTCTTGTTCAAAAGTTGGAACGAATCTAATGTGAAAGAGCCAAAACTGCATTCACAATTTCTCTGTATCTGAAAAAACAAGAAAAAGGCCACCGAACTCTTCTTGCTGCAAGATATCTCTCATACACAGTATCAGGTAGGACACAGTGCAACTATCACATCAAACAGTAGACAAGTTCCTTAACTGATCAAGCTACAAAAAGTATCACCTCAAAGTAAATTTAATACATGAGTTCTATCAAATTTAGTATGTTTCAAACGAGAACTTATAAAAAATTTGCTGATAGGAAATATATATCTGTAGGAGAGTAAATTATATAGTATTTGCAAATTACAGCGATATGTAATCGTTTCCAAAGACATACTTTATTATTCATATTATTAGTAACAAGAATTTAATGACAACAAACTAATTACGTATGTACATAGGAGCTGGGATAGGCATGGCCCTGTGGCTGGCGTGCCTGGATTGGGAATCCAAAAGTTCATGGTTAGCGTCCGTTGCTACATAAAACACTCCGCACTTTGGGGCCTTGGGATAAGAGTAATCGCCAAATCTCACTACTTGTTCAGACAAGAATAGCCCAAGAGCTGGTATTGGATGCTTTTGAGTAACTGCTTTACCACTGGTCCGCCATTTGGGATGGACATATATTCTGTATGCACAGATATCTCTTGTATAGCTTTGCGAGAACATTTTAAATAAACAAACAAACAATAATAGGAACTTTACCAAATGTTCGATTTGTGTAAATCAATAACTAATTTCAAGCAATAATTTGCATTTGTGAGGCCATTATTTTAAGGTAAGTTTAATTTACTGTAGTTTATTAACTTTCGTAGATTACATGACTGCCTAATATTCTGTGGTGCAAAATAACTGCTAAAATCATACGTTATGTTCTCAACTGCTATTCTTTTATTTAATAGGAATACGAAGTTTTAAACAAGTAGGCCAACCAATTTTAAGTTGTAAATATGTGTAGAAGCTAGCTATAAAGGATATTTCGATCTACGTGAGCTTCTCGGTTGTAAAACTCGGGCCAAATTTCCTTATTAATATTTTCTAACTGTAGGAAGTTTATTTTTGCTCGTTACTTTCCAGGTGGGCTAGTTAAGATTTTTGGTTGTTTGATACACTTTTTACTAAGTCCAGTTTTGTTAATATTTCAGTTATCATGCTTAATTTTGTATACCAAGTTTTGTGCACGTAGGCTTAACTAGTAACAAGTCATTGAAGTATGGTCCTTTAAGGTTTTACAATATGTGGCGCTATCTATTCGTCAAAGTTAATTTTAATAGTAATAATACACTCTTTCGTGATTTTATGAATGATATAAATATTTAAGTTTTATTTTTATATGCTTTTAAAATGTTCTTCGGACTTGTGGTACTCTAAGTAATCAAAATAATGTTAAATTTATTCTATCACAGCTTTCTGTAATTTTCTTTAAAATTTTAGAACAATTTGAGCAATATGAAACGAGAGCTTGGCTAGGGTAGATCATTGAGTTATTTAGCGATATTGAAGTCAGCAAATCACTGAGAGAGTTTCTATTGACCAGTGAACTAGTCTGGAATTTTTGTAAGTTACTGTGAGACAGTTCTTTACTTTAGTTTTGTACATTTTGTGTTTTGTTTTGCGACAGTTGTAGAGATACTAGAAGGAACGCGTATACGAGAAAATTAGAAATTAACTGAAATAATTAAGTTAGGTCTACCGTTCGGTGAACCTTAGTTACAAAAAACCATCGAACTTATAATCAGAGATAAAAAGTTTTTATAATGGCCAGGTGGTTAGGGCGCTCGACTCGCAATCTGAGGGTCGCGGGTTCGAATCCCCATCCCACCAAACATGCTCGCCCTTTCAGCTATGGGGGCTTTATAATGTGACGGTCATCCCAACTATACGTTGGTAAAATAGTAGCCCAAGAGTTGGCAGTGG
>NW_013667845.1:161401-177418 GCF_000517525.1 Limulus polyphemus | reverse complement strand
ACACTGCTAAATTAGGGACGGCTAGCGCAGATAGCACTCATGTAGCTTTGCGCGAAATTAAAAACAAACAAACAAAGAAACGGTCGAAGGTATTTTGTTTAATTAATCATATCTTAGCTAGAGTAAGTCATAGCTTTCCAAACATATAATTCAGTTTCCTTTTCAATCCACTAATACACGACCTCAGGCAACAACGGGATTGTTTTACTACCCGCCCGAAGTGACTGTTTAAGAATTTTTTCCGCCTTTCCATAAATAAACACTCAATTGAATAAGCACAATGTTTATACGTGCAATCTATCACGAGCATTGCTGTGCAGTAGATCATTATACTATTACTTTTTCAAACAATGGTTAAAAATCTTTTTAAAAAATCACAAAAGTAATTTAGATGGTTACTTGTTTACAAGTTTGAGCAGTTTTAGGCTTCGTACATAAAATTATCGTTTAGAGAGTTTTGCTTTACATTAAAAATTTTAAAATAATTTAAAATAAATTCAAAATATTCACTAACTAGATATTAATGCAATCCGTTTATTGCAACAGTACAATGTATATTAGAGAGTTCCATCCTTTCATTGTTGCATATATCACTATAAGCAGCAAAATGTGAGGTATTTCGCACGCTCAAATGGATAAATACACTGATTAATAAGGGATAGGATATGAGGAAAGAGCCAAAATACAGAGATTTGTACGTGCCAAGACTTTGAAGCCATCTAGTGGGAAGAATTACAGTGTTATCAGTGGGAGGTGTCCTTTGTGTAATGGAGCAAACGCCCACGTAATATTCCTTTAACTTCACCTCCAGTCTGTTATCCAACCTACATGCTTAAACAAACAATCAACACTGGAAGTTGAGCTGTACTAAACCCACAGTTATTTCATAATAAATTCAGGCACGCGGCTCTAGTGGCACCTGCTTCACGGCAGAAGACCGTGAAATTATCCTATTGAATGTTCGCGAACGCAGCTGATGAAGCTTTGTCTACAGCCTCAAACTTAGAAGTTGTAAACATGACTTACTCAGTAAATGTGAATTTTTAGATTCCTAACCAGTCTGTCATGATGGGCACAAGTGTGAATACAAAGACACATATGTATCCGAAGTATTTTCGCCAGATAAAATGTCTTATGCACGTCTTTATTTGTTGTATAAACCCTCCAGAGCTGCCTACGTATTAGAACAGCTCAACATTTGCAATAACTTTGGTGAAATCACGCTATCTAGATGGACCAAAACTAAATGTTAACCCAGCAATTAATGTAGCTAGGAACTGAGTTATCGTAAGCAGTGGAAATGAGGGGGCACATGCCCCCCAAATATTAAAACAGTAGTGAAGTGCCCCTTTGAACGGGAAATTGTTTGTTTGTTTGTTTATAAATAAGCACAAAGCTACACAATTGGCTATCTGTGCTCTGCCCACCACTGGTATCAAAAACCGGTTTCTAGCGTTGTAAGTCCGCAGACATACCGCTGTGCCACTGGGGCGTTACGAAGTAGAATTCATAGCTATAAATTTCCCTATTTCAATGTATATTTTCCAGCACAACAGTTTGCATTGTCTAAAATAAATTTTGAACTATTGATATAATTTAGAATTTACCTGATTTCAAATATACTGTAAATAATTTATTCACAGCATTTACTACCTTCCAATTCGTACATCAATCTTTAACGACGGCTGCGCCATCTATTATGACTAAAATGCATTTTAAAGTGTGCACACTGTCCTTTGCATAATTTTCAATATAAAAGATTGACAAATGGGGTCATGCATATGAAGAACCCCACTGTAGATCCACTTGGTGTTGTGGTTCTTTCCCCTATTCCTTCAAAAACCTTTTCTGATAAAAATATGAATTAACTCATAAATGGTTTTCAAATCTCTCGGATATCGTTAGAACTATCACGCCCTTTAAATACCTATATTTCAACCGAAGAGCTAGAAAAAGGTTAGACTTTTACTGTAAATTTAAATCTATAAATAAATAAAGAAATTATTTCTGCTCTTTAGATATGCTCATTAATAATAAAATTTTTATTTTGAACTTTTAATGACAATTTATTCATGCTTTTAGCAAAATGGTCTTTAATTATTCACTTTAATTACTAGTGAAACAATGGAGTTTAATCAAGTAACAGTTTAACATGTGACAAATTGGTGGTGTCTCAAGTATATGCCCCTCATTTTCCGATTAATAAATGATCTACATTTCTTAATATGTCCAAACTTCGTGAGATATTTTTGAGATTACGGCTGAAAATATCGAATACCCAGTTGGTTTGCTTGTTTTTTATTAAGTCCAAAGCTACACAATGGGCTATCTGTGCTCTTCTCATCGTAGCTATCGAAACCCGAATTATAATGCTATAAGCCCTTAGGCTTGCAGCAGAGCCACCGAGGGGGATGGAGGGTGCATTACTGACGAATTAACAGATTTCAATCATTAAAGGTTTTTGTTTTATGACAGTGTATACCTTAAGTAAGATTGGCATATTAAAAAATGTGCAATGCACTGCCTAAATCTCCTTTAAAAGAAAATTCTTCGTCTTGTCTTTCAGTGCCTAGAGCCTCGGCAGGACGCTTAGTATCTACTTGCTGCACTGTTAATAATATTTCAGATCAAGAAAACATGATGTTGAGCGTGTGTCAGATCGTGTTTTTTTTTTTTTTTACCAAATTAAGTAAAATACATCGTGAATACTGTAACGTTGGGTTGGGTATATACCTCATGTGCATCCTTTAAACGTTTCAAGGCCAGAATTAAGGGCTACACCCCTCTAATTGCACACAATTCCCAATCATCCATTATCACTTAACTGAGTGATGTAAATTTATAAGCATTGAATATTGATAGTAGAAATAAAACCATATATATATTCATGATAACCACTGAAAATAAAGATTAATTGCGTTCATACGGCAAGTCAATAAAAAATAGAAAGAAAAAAAGGATAAGCATTTTGTTTCCATAGATTTTAAAATTTCGAAGCGTATTGTTTAAATATTAAACTTGCTTATTTTAACAGCATAATATAAAACGGGCAGGACTTCCGAGTGTTAAGTTCTGTGGAATCACGAGAGTGAATTTGGTGATACTTTTAAAGAGCCGGGTGTGACCTAAAGGCTAGTGTGCCAAGAATGTGAATCCGAGAGTTCATTAGGTGCTATAAAAGTAAAGGTAAAATCCCACTATTTGGTCCGACAAGAGTAGCCTCTATGTTGAGGTGGATGCTTTTGACTAACTGCCTTTTCTCTACTCAATCAGTTCAATATTCGTAACAGACAGCCCTTGTGTAGCTTTGCGCGAAAATTCTAAAATAAACAAACTATTGTTAAAAACGAACTAATAATTATATACTGAACCATTTTAACAATATTCAAGCGGTGAGAATAGCATCTCTCAGCCGGATACCTGGTTTAAAATTGTTACCTGGTGTACCTTTTAACTTGGAAAACATCTCAGTTCTTTCTGAACAGTTGTAAAAAAGTGATCTTGGAAGTGCCTTGATACTGACTTATTCAGACAAGGACGCACTAAGTTCCTATTTTTATTAATCAAACGAGTACGAACTTTTGCAAAGAATGGATGTCATTACGAACCTAAAATGGTCACTGCTTCACACAAACAAACAAAAACGAATGAGGCGAAACAATAAAATGAGATATATATAACAATATTGAATATGTTATCTACCATGAACAGTAACAAGAATGTCATGTTGCACACACTATATTGATGGAGTGGTTCTCTGAAGATTATAGAAATGATAGTTGGGGGGAAAGTCGTGAATATACGAATGTATAAAATATAAACTCCGAACACCCTATAAAACCTGGTCTTTCAAAGCTTCGAGATGCAACATTTCTGGAAGTGGAGGGAACAGGGAAAAGAAGCACAACACCAAGTGGACCTACAATGGCGTTCTTCATATGGCGAGGAATAGGGGAAAGAAGCGCAACACCAAGTGGACCTACAATGGGTTCTTCATATGGCGAGGAATAGGGGAAAGAAGCGCAACACCAAGTGGATCTACAATGAGTTCTTTATATGGCGAGGAATAGGGGAAAGAAGCGCAACACCAAGTGGATCTACAATGAGTTCTTTATATGGCGAGGAATAGGGGAAAGAACCACAACACCAAGTGGATCTACAGTGAGGTTCTTCATATGCATGACCCCATTTGTCAATCTTTTATATTGAAGATTATGCAAAGGACAGTGTGCACACTTTAAAATGCATTGCGTCCAACACAACAAAGACTTGCACGGAAAATACAGTTACTTTCATCTGAATTGTAGGAGAGGGTTGAAAAAGCTAGTCTCACGATATCTGTTTACTGTCTGACTTCCCCAGACAATTCGTGAACTGATGATCTTGTTGGTGCTAACAGGAGATGTCGTATACCCAAGGAACACTCCTCAGACGTTAACAGTTGTGACATATTCCATTACAAGCGTGACATTAATCTTCTACACTTATGACATGTTCCATTATAAGCGTGACCTTAATGTGCTATGGATCAAACTCCAATCATGGCATGTAGCATCAAAAGTCTCCAACTGACCAGTGTTTTTAGCCAATCAGTACTGAAACTCTGTTCACGAGAATAATGCACATGATGCAGATGACTAAATAACAATACCTTAAATTTATATGACCACTATGGTGGCTACGTGTAGCTAAGGTTCGTTCCAAATACATATATAATGCATAGGCAATGAATAATGAAATTCTGCCTTCCCATTCTGTCGTATGAGCCACCATGGTGAAACATGTAAATTCCTCCATCTATCACCATAACAGCTAATGTATGTTATCAGATATGTTTGTAGATATATATACAATTTTTTCCTGCAACTATTTCTGTAGTATTTAACACATAAAACATAATATGATTATAAATCACTATGAGTATTTGTAACATACTCTAGGGTGAACTGTGAAACAAATGAACAAATGTTGTTTTCTTGCATAAAAAGTAATGAGAAAGTGTATTCTGATTTCCTGAAATGACACGAGGAGCGCCACTATAGCAACTGTTCAATACTGCTATCATAGAAATAAGAATAAGTACTCACTGGAAGGCAGGTCACTCATACTCATATCTTTACGTTTGAACCACTGGAGGGCAGATCATCCATACTCACATGTCTTACGTTTGGGCTACTGGAAGGCAGGTCACCCATGCTCTCATCTTTACGTTTGGACCACTGGAAGGCGGGTCACCCATGCTCACAGCTTTACGTTTGGACCACTGGAAGGCAGATCATCCATATTCACATCTTTACGTTTGGTCCACTGGAAGGCAGATCATCCATACTCACATCTTTACGTTTGGGCTACTTAAGGGCAGGTCACCCATACTCACATGTTTACGTTTGGGCTACTGGAGGGCAGGTCATCCATACTCACATGTTTACGTTTGGGCTACTGGAGGGCAGGTCATCCATACTCACATGTTTACGTTTGGGCTACTGGAGGGCAGGTCATCCATACTCACATGTTTACGTTTGGGCTACTGGAGGGCAGGTCATCCATACTCACATTCTTACGTTTGGGCCATTTACTTTATGTTCAGTTGATTCTAAATGCTTCATGGAGCTTTTCCAGGCTCCTTTTAGAATTCTTCGAAGCCTGATAACGTGCTTCGTATTCCGAATTAGACATAATAGACAAATAACCTATGAAATTTCAAGTTGCTAAGACTATGATACACCAATATTTTTTTTCCTGAGTTTGTTTAATACAACATGATATTTATTAATATATAACTTTTTCATCTATACTTGGCTGCCAATCTCTGTCTCTCTTTTAGAAGATAATCTGATCTTCTTCTTCAACAAAAAGTTTTAGGGAGTGTGTTGACATGGTGAATAGACGACGTTTCGAACTATGTATGTGCATGAGCGGTCCATAGGATATATTATTCACAAATACAATTTTGTGCTTATATGATTGTCTGAAAAGGGGTGTAGCACATATGACTGGGTGTTGCTAGCTTCGGTATTTGCGCCTATATCTGGATGTGGCTGTACACTTAAAGTTTCTGACGTTTACCATACGCCCACTGTTGGTTGTTTATCTGTATCGCAGATTCAGTTCCTCTGTATAAATTCTAAGGACACTATTCAGTGAAGAGAACAGATATTATTTCATGTTTGCTGTAAGCTTCATATTCACTACGTACTATCTTACGACTTTTTCGACTTCCATCAGAGAAATTGTCCAGATGAGATATGTTTTGTGAACTGGAGCGTAAGTGGCTTACTTTGTTTCTTAATACATTGAGTATTTGTTTGTTTGTTTGGTTTGAACTTCGCGCAAAGCTACACTAGAGCTATCTGCGCTAGTCGTCCCTAATTTAGCAGTGTAAGACTAGAGGGAAGGCAGCTAGTCATCACCACCCACCGTCAACCATTGGGCTAATCCTTTACCAACAAATAGTGGGATTGATCGGAACATTATAATACCCCCACGGCTAAAAGGGCGGGCATGTTTGGTGGGACGAGGATTTGAATCCACGACCCTCAGATTGCGAGTCGAGCACCATAACCACCTGGCCATGCCGGGCCTGTATTTGTACTTAAATGGATTGGCGTGTAAGTGGCTTACTTTGTTTTTTAATACATTAAATATTTGTACTTAATTTTTATTTTTAACTTTCGCCCCTAGTGGCTCATTTGTAAATCTGATAGCTAAATATCTGGTTTCGATACTCGCAGTGGGCGCAGCATAGATAACTCATTGTATAGCTTTGTGCTTATTAACAAGCAAACACGTCTAGAATTTCGCACGAAGCTACACAAGGCCTATCTGGGCATAACCATCTCTAGCTTTGAACGAATAGTAGGATTTGATGCACCCACAGCTCAAAGTGCTCTGCGTGTTTCTGCGGTAATGGGACGCGAACCACGAACCCTCTTGTTCAGGAGCCGTACACGCTAACCATTGGGTCTTACTGGACTTAAATTAGATAACAGTGTAATACTTAAGATTGGTGGTGTTTTTGTATCGATGTGTACAGTGTTCAGATATACGTTTTGAATGTAGTCGTTTGGTTGTTTGTTGTTATGTGCAAAGTACCAGAACAGATTATCTGCGCTGGGCCCACCATGGGAAATCGGTTCCCGGAGGTTGGGAGGTGGGGACTTATGAATGTATACAATATAACTGCAAAATAACATAGCAAGTTATCACATCACTGTTAAAACAATGTTTTCAGTTCAAGCACGTATATATATATATATATATATTAAATATTTGCAACAAATACTCAAATTGAAGAAGAAAAAACTTTTGATACATACGTAACACCATATATATAACAAGCACTGTAACAACGTACTTTGTGAATGAACTGAGCATAAAATAACGTAGTATATACACTGAATTTACTATCATTTATAGCCTGTATTCAACTTACCAGATCGACACTTGGAAAGTAGCCAGCAGGGCATAAACTTGATGATGTTTTATTTGAAAATCTTTTATTTGTTGATACAAGGTTAGTATCGACTGCTTGAAAATATCCATATTTATTACTTATCGATACAGATAGGTAGACTCCATTTTACTTCAAGTGGGGTGCTGACAGAGGGCGTAACAGGGCGTTCAATATTTTAAAAGGTGTGGTAAACTACTCTTGACCTTCGCCATGCCGTTTTTCCTTTAGCTTTCTTGCCCTTATATAGATTTTAAGGATGACATCATAGAAACAGCTTTAAACCACGTTTCAACTGATTTGCAATACAGCTGCACAATTTCCGGGGCGTTAAATTAACTAACTTATATTGTTTAAAACTATATACTCCATGTAGAAATAATGTTGCCACTTCAACATAATCATTAGTAAGATAAATATTACTAGTTTGAGATTTAGTTTGGAAACTTAAAAGTTTGCGCAAAATTCAAAAGAAACCAAACTTTATGTTTTTCTTTTGTTCATGCTTTTATCTTAGAAATTTTCTGTCCGTCAATCGAAGGAGGAAGTCCCATTTTTTTCGTGAAATTACTTCATAAAAAGAAATATTTTTGTTCTTGATAAGAGTTTTTGTCAGATTGACCATTCAGCACATACGAAGACTGACAACTCGATGTTGATATCAATATGAAATTCTACAAATTGTAAAAAAAATTAATAAATTTGCTGTTATGTACTATTGAAAAGAAAGATTTTGATATATATATATAAATATTAAAAATGACTCGAAAAGATATATTTTTGTAAAAATTTGCGGCTGCGTTTCCCAAAGTGTCCATCCTTGAGGGACGCAAGTTATAGCTTGGGGAGCGAGCGATTAAAGTAGAGTCAATAGTGCAATAATATATAGCATTTTAATACATATTCGTGTATTACATCTCGTTAATTAAGTCACTCTTTCACTCATTTTATAAAAGAGGGGGCGCGCAAGAAACCCTATTTATTAAAGAGGGGTGTGACGATAAAAGTCTGGGAAACGCTGTTATACGGTATTTTTGAAAAAGTAAACTTACTGGTGGTTTCGTAAGTTTGGTGACAGTGAATCAAGTCATAATAATACGTTCATTAAAACAGACAGTTTGTAGCAAAGCTACCCAATTTCTGTAACTTATGTTTTTTAAAGAAGTTTTATGAATTGCAAATGTATAAAACGTAGGTTCAACGAAACAAAATACTTTAATGAAGGTACTGCCATTTCAAAACACTACATGAGCCAAGAGTTGGCGGTGGGTGGTGATGACTAGCTGCCGTCCCTCTAGTCTTTCACTGATAAATTAGGGACGGCTAGGGACCAAACCAAACAACTACATGACATCATCACTATTGTGACATTTGCCATCTCTAAAAAGTGTAAGTGTACGAAATTGGCGTTTTATTTCATCATTTGACATTCTCTTGTAAGAAGGCCTAACGGTAACTCATCTTCATTGCCTGATTTCACATAATTCAGGTGAGATATTTACAAACCAAGTTATTGAAGCCAGTTTAGCAATTCAGTTTCTTATACTAAGAGGTTCTCATTGATTCAAAGAAGCGTTTCACCCCAAGCATCTGTAACGATCTTGAAGCAAGAAGGGCTGGTTGTTTCGCCACACTGTTTCATCGGGTACTTGATAATACTGGATCAATTTTCATTTGCCGTCTTTGTGTTTTCTTTTATATAGGTTACGAAATTACTTACTGTTTAAACCTACATAGTTTCAGTGGCAACAAGTTGCTTTAGAGCCTTCATAACCTCGTTGCCATGCAACCTACATAGTCTTGTTAATTAACAGTGAGTTACTGTGGAACGTACTTAGTTTTTGTAGACAATGATAAATTTGTAAACAAAACATGATTTTCTCCCAAACAACACAAGTTAACCGCTTGCAGATATACAACCCGCTATTGTAGTATGACAAAAACACATTGTTAACAAATTACACCCGTATAACCTGACTATTGTAGTTTGTCTTATGTCATAAAAACATTGTTAACAGTATACAGGTGTACAAACCGACTGTTGTAGAATGACATAAAAATACTGTCGACAGTCTGAGAGTATACACACCAACTGTTTTACGATAAAAACATTGTCACTATGCAGACATATAACCCAGCTGACGAAGGATGTTGCACAATATAAAACAGCGTAATAATAGTTGCAGCTTTTAATGAGTTTTGAAACACAGGCTTTTTTTGCATCTGACGAGACAAATTTTCCATCATTAAGATGTTCAGATTACAGAACAAAACTGCGTATCTGGTATCGATAACGTTTATCTTTCAATTCTACACATTCGATTTGATGTCGTATATATAAGGCAGTGCTAGCTAAAGAGATAGAGTAATATTTAAAACAATGGTGATTACATTTACTGGTTATATGACGTGTAATGTCACAGTCTGATTATAACGTTATAAAAGGTGGGAACTGTGGTATAAAGTAGTTCTGAATTCTCATTCAGAAATGTATAAATATAATTATTAGCATTTTTATGTTTAATTCTCCGGGCCTCTATGTTTTTGTTGGACGTTTCTGTATTGGTATTATTATTAATGTACTTCTTATTTGTTTTGAAGGCTTTTGTGTTGTGTTAATGTGTTGTATTATTAGTGATATTTTTATGTTTTCTGCAGGCTTTAGTACTAATTGGTTTCATATTCAATTCTGACTTTTAAGTTACACCTTAAGAATACTTTATTCCCCGTGACTGACAGACAACCTTTCTGCCAAAACCGATTCAGTTTCATTTTTTGAACATCTTAGAGAAACCTTGCCGCATATTTATACGTAAACAGCAGAAACTCAATAAAAGAAACACATTTGTTAATTTCTTTGATAGGATATCCAAAGGGTGATAAACACTTTAGGTTTTCAGCTAGAAATGTCAACAAATATAAAAAATATATAATTTATTTCAGGCCTAATTATTGATGTTTCTCGATATTTTTCAATAAAAATTTAGTTCAGGTCAATTTCTTAAATATTCATCATTCTTGACCTTAAAAAAGTGAATTATACATCGAAATGCACTGTTATATCTTAGGAGTACATCTTAAAAAACTGTATTGTAAACTAACTCAAATACTTATTTCACGACAATATAAATTGTAATTCTCCACACACACAGACTCGTGTAAACAATAGCACAATTAAGTATTTTAGTGATATAAACACACAAGTAACGCTCGGTTTTCAGTTTAAAACTGTGTATATCTAAGTGCATTGTTGTGTTGTGAAGTCGCCCCGTTGTGACAAGTTTCTGTTTGAGCTGTGCAGGAGTAGCACATGGTGGAAACGAATCCCTCTTCATGTGAAGGGGATTTTCAAATTTCGTTTTTATACAGTGCTCAACTTGTTAAAAAGTTTTAGTAAGAACAGCTTTGATTTACTAATGTTATCGTGCAAGTAGATTGTGTAAAATTCAACACAATGATTGTGCATCAGCCAATGTCATTTGTTTCTTGTTTTGTTAGTCCCCTATAATTATGTTGTTTTAAACTCGAACTTGTGTTATTACCATCCAAACGCCAAACGTGTGTTCCATAAAACACATTGTGTTCTTTTTAACACAAATTTTACACCGTATATTATGTTTTACTTCCTCCACTAAGTACTGAGATCTCCAGTTATTTCAAAAAACGTTGTCCACGTGAAAATGATAAGAAAAAGACACAACTTTTATTATTTTTATCAGCAGATGCGCAATAAGCCTAATTTACTCCATTAATTTTTGATATTCATAATATATTTTTCATGCGCAGAAACGCATTAGTATGTGATACTGTATGTCAGTGTTTGAAGATTTATTTTACACTTCTTAAAGTATCAAGTAAAAGTGGTTAACATTTGACTCACAAAATTAGTGACATGCCGTCAACGAGTTGATATAAATACATACTCATATAAGGCACATGTTACATACGTGACTATCCAAACATGTATCCTTGTATGCTAAACTATGATTAGTTTACACGTATGACGCTGTGTATTGATTCAGGCAACCTGAAGTCAGTTACCCGGAACCCCCTCTTCTTGTCTTAACCCCTTTCTCTTGTTTAAGTAATCCACCCGTTTAAAGCGCCACCTCTTGAGGGACTAACCAGTAGCGCATATGGAAAGTCAGAACGCGGGTTGTTTCGACTTCTTCCTCGTCATATATATATATATATATACATATAAATATACATATATCTATATAAGTATAACAAACACACTCAGACGCTGGAGAATTGTCTATCACGCGTTCTTCGTTCCTGGTGCTGTGCGTAAGACGTGTTCACCTATATTTCAACTAAAACAAGTACAAGCTGACGAGCGTTTGTATTGTATTTAATCGCTGTTATCTAGTCTCTTGAAAATTTTATATATCTAACTACCGGCGGTAAAAAACAAGTGGATCATTCGGTACTTTCATATTACGATCTCAACTCGACGTGTTCTATTGTATTACTGGGCGTGCGGTTCAATAAGATAGGTAAGTTAACTCCATGTACATATTCTTATAACTTAAGCGTGGAAGTAAAGAAGTATATATAACAATACGTTAACCACACTATATCTGCTATATCCAGTGCTGAAGAGGTCTTTCGTCCAATACCAGGACTCATCGGGGCGGCTGGGTTTATATTATAAAATTGCATAACAACAGCTGTTAAATGCTTAAGAGATATGTTATTTACTCATCGACTAGCCTAAAATACTGAACATATAATTTAAATACAGTATGCTCTAAGTACTTTTTTTCTTATTTGAATACTTTTTTAAACATTTAATACAAGTGATGTTAATAAAATTTGTATTAAATTTAACATTCTCTGATCAATAAATATGAGTACGATATTTACATTTTCACCAGATATTTAGTATAAATAAAACAGAAACATCTTTTAAGCTGCCCCCAGTGGCACAGCGGTATGTCTGCGGACTGACGATACTAGAAATCGGGTTTCGTTACCCGTGGTGGGCGGAATACAGCTAACCCATTGTGTAGTTTTGTGCTTAACTACAAACAAACAATCTTTAAGCTATTTTTTTTTATACAGAAAAGCTGTCCCAGCTTGAAAATGTTTGCATAGGTATTAAGATAACCCGATTTCCTTATCATTTGAGTACATCTGTGACAGCCTAGAAGCTTTGTATATACAAGCCATGTCTTGACGAATTTGTATTGTGTTACTAGACCTTAAGCCTAAACCTGTCACTAGAAGTAGATTTTGTGAGAGCAATTAGAAACTTTGTAATTATAAGAACAGTAAAAATAAAAAAGAATGCACACTTCTGATGACAACAACATAGGTTATTGGGTGATATTCATAACAACACACTTCTGATGACAACAACATAGGTTATTGGATGATATTCATAACAACGCACTTCTGATGACAACAACATAGGTTATTGGTGATATTCATAACAACACACTTCTGATGACAATTACAGTTCACCAACTTCATCGAATTTACACCGAAACGGTTGTTGTTGAAGATATAAATAGCGTTTCGACCACTACTATGTCTGTCGTATCCCCGCCGGCCTGATGAACTCTGGTATTGTACGAAAGGCCTCGTCGGCACTTGATATAGCAGATATAAAGTTGTTGACATATTACTGTTGTTATGAATATCACCCAATAACCTTTGTTGTTGTCATTTTAAAACGACCTGGCATAACCAGGTGGTTAGGGCGCTCGACTCGCAAACTGCGGGTTCGAATCCCCGTCTCACCAAACATGCTCGCCCTTTCAATCGCTTTGCGCGAAATTCAAAACAAACACACAAACATTTTAAAATTTCTCCCGTGAGACAAATTAATCGGGACTGAAAGTTAACCGGACGATCCCAATTAACACGCCCCCCAGTGGCACAGCGGGATGTCTGCGGACTTACAACGCTACAATCCGGGTTTCGATACCCGTGGTGGTCAGAGCACAGATAGCCCATTGTGTAGCTTTGTGCTTAATTACAAACAAACAAATCAATTAACACGCTTCACTTTTAATTATGAAGTGAAGATCCCACTGGGTGAACCGTTGAAGTGTAGAAGTTACAACACTGTAGTAGGACAATACGCTACAGATCAAATTTCCACAAACAAACAATTCATATTTGTTCCGTTGTCGTATATGTATATTTGTTTGTCACGTCTTCAAGACTGAGCCCTAATTATTGAAGTTTTTGCAGTATCATCTCTTATCATCGTCGTATCTTATCAAAAGCTTTTTTTTAACACGACAAACAACAAAGTTCTAACTTGTAGAAGTTGACCATCGTTGTGTGGTATTAAAACATTTTTAATGCGACAAACAACATTTGTTGGCCAAAAAATACAAAAATACAAAATCGTTTTATTCTAAACGTAAGACTCAAACCCCTGTTTCCGTAACGTCATTCTGACACTTCCTTTACCTGTAGAGAATGAAGCCTGACAAATATTGGTAAAACATAATAGTCTTCAGGTAAACAGGTGTTCAGCATGATATTATAGTATCCAGTGTAACTTATGAACAGGTGTCAGTGAGTATGATACTATAATCTCTAATTTAACGTATGAACAGGTGTCTGGTAGCATGATATTATAGTCTCCAGTTTAACGTATGAACAGGTGTCAGGTAACTTGATGTTATAGTCTCCAATGTAACGTATGAATAGGTGTCAGGTAGCATGGTACTGCAGTCTCCAGTTTAATGTATGAACTGGTGTCAGGTAACTTGATGCTATAGTCTACAGTTTAACGTACGAACAGGTGTCAGGTAACTTGATGTTATAGTTACCAGTTTAACGTATGAACAGGTGTTAGGTAGCATGGTATTGTAGTCTCCAGTTTAAACGTATGAACAGGTGTCAGATAACTAGATATTATAGTCTCCTGTGTAACGTATCAACAGGTGTCAGGTAACTTTATGTTATAGTCTCCGGTGTAACGTATGAACAGGTGTCAGGTAACTTATGCTATAGTCTACAGTTTAACGTATGAACAGGTGTCAGGTAACTTAATGCTATAGTCTACAGTTTAACGTATGAACAGGTGTCAGGTAACTTAATGCTATAGTCTACAGTTTAACGTATGAACAGGTGTCAGGTAACTTAATGCTATAGTCTCCAGTTCAACGTATGAACAGGTGTCAGGTAACTTGATGTTATAGTCTCCAGTGTAACGTATAAACAGGTGTCAGGTAACTTGATGTTATAGTCTCCAGTGTAACATATGAACAGATGTCAGGTAGCATGATATTATACTCTACAGTTTAATGTATGAACAGCTGTTAGTGCAGCATTTTATCATAATTTCCAGTGTAACGTATGAACAAATGTCAGGTAGCATGATATTATAGTCTCCAGTTTAATGTATGAACAGCTGTTAGTGCAGCATTTTATCATAGTTTCCAGTGTAACGTATGAACAGATGTCAGGTAGCATGATATTATAGTCTACAGTTTAATGTATGAACAGCTGTTAGTGCAGCATTTTATCATAGTTTCCTGTGTAACGTATGAACAGATGTCAGGTAACTTGATGTTATAGTCTCCAGTGTAACGTATAAACAGGTGTCAGGTAACTTGATGTTATAATTTCCAGTGTAACGTATGAACAGATGTCAGGTAGCATGATATTATAGTCTCCAGTTTAATGCATGTTTGAGTTTTTTCAACAGATATAGGTGTGGATATTTATACATACATATCTTTTCCAGATTTTCCAAATTGTAATCTAAATGAAAATGTAAAAATTTATTTTGAAATTTTCTCGTAATTTATAGTCTTTGCAAAATGTCACCTTAAATTAAATTGGAGAATCCTATCGGTACGTACCAATTCACTTCTTCACTCTCCCGATCATTACTTATAATACAATAGTCCGGAACGAGATTAGAAAAACGTCATGAAGGATAAACAGACAGATGTTCAAAGGAAACGTCTTGTTTCATTCAAATTTAATTATGCTGAGATACATCGATGGTTTTCCAGGCAATATTGATGGGTATACGAAAATATGGATCGGTTTACTACATAGATTTGTAAATACGACATACTCATGAAGAAAATTTATAGTTTAATTATGCTGAGATACATCGATGGTTTTCCAGGCAATATTGATGGGTATACGGAAATATGGATCGGTTTACTACATAGATTTGTAAATACGACATACTCATGAAGAAAATTTATAGACATGAAAAAAAAAATGTCGAATGATCCTCTTCCATGCCAAAAATACCATTGTAATGAATAATTAGTAGCTTATTGTGTAGCTTTGTGTGCTTAACAACACACTATTAACTCACACATATTCACATTTAAACTAAAGCCACACCATGTATTTGCGGACGAAATTGCGTGTGATGGATTTGTAAAAACGCCTTTTGAACAACCTTCACTGATGACGTAATATAAGTACACTTATATTAGAGCAGCCATTAAAATAACACTGTTTGATTTCGCTACATAAGCAATAAGCTGTGATAAAAGTGAAAATATTGTATCCAAATATTTCAGTTCATTCACGTGGGTAGATCTAAATATTGTCTGTTTCAAGGATAAGTGTAG
>NW_013667845.1:145973-160401 GCF_000517525.1 Limulus polyphemus | reverse complement strand
GGATAAGTGTAGATCTAAATATTGTCTGTTTCAATGATAAGTGTAGATCTAAATATTGTCTGTTTCAATGATAAGTGTAGATCTAAATATTGTCTGTTTCAATGATAAGTGTAGATCTAAATATTGTCTGTTTCAATGATAAGTGTAGATCTAAATATTGTCTGTTTCAATGATAAAGTGTAGATCTAAGTATTGTCTGGTTTAATGATAAGTGTAGATCTAAATATTGTCTGTTTCAATGATAAGTGTAGATCTAAATATTGTCTGTTTCAATGATAAGTGTAGATCTAAATATTGTCTGTTTCAAGGATAAGTGACTCTTCCAAGCTTACTAAGTTTAGATCGAATCAGTTGCATGGGTGTCACAACAGCAAAACGAGAAACAGCCAGGTTAATTCTTATATATATATATATATAGTAATCAAGAGGATATTAGTCATTACCACAATTCTCCTCAGCAGGAAAGGTAATATTCGAGTAATCACATATGTGGTCAAAATAGCTATTCAGAATACATATTAGTCATTAAACAACGTAGTTCGAAAGGACTCCCGTTTCCTGTAGCAGTATAGAGAATTCAGAGCTGGCAATTTAACTAAACATGGTAGCATGCTCGATCAGCGTCAGCACAAGTCTATCTATCTATGTATCTTTCTGTAGTTTTCTTTCATATTTCTTTCTCTATTTTGTTATACTTCTTCCCCTACTATTTTCGTTTCTCGTTGACTAATGTCTCTGTCGTTTTATCCTTTTCTTTCCTTTCACTTCTATCAGTTCTCTCTTTACTCCCTGATTCTTTCTCCCCTCCTCTCACTATTGTATACTCCAGTTTTTTATTCATCACTTATTTCTTCTAATCTTCTTCTCTGTCACTTACTACTGATATCTTCTTTCTATCGAAACTAAAAAAACAAAAAAACAAAGTGAAATGTTGATAGATATCAGTCTGTTCTTCATAGAATGCTAGTGATTCATCTTTCGGCGCCTAGCATATAATTTCATGGTGTGATCTGTTACCGTATCCTTCTGAAGAGCAACTTGGACGTGAAGTTTAAAGTACACAGTACTCATATTGTCCTTGTTGAGACATGTTAGGCCTTCTAACTATTGAACGATTTCAGATCACCGTCTCATGTTTATACGAATATTGTAAACACATACATCGAAGTATAATATCGTGGGTTGTCTAACGCTTACACTAAAAGAACTAAACTGTAGAAGGTGACACCTAGGAACGAGAGTCCTTGACAAACGTCACGTATTTTATACTTGTTGATTAGACAGTGGCAAACGTCCATTTACGAATTAATCTGCCTCTCTTGAAATTTTGTTAGGATTCATTGTAGTAAAATTTTGTAAATTTTTTTTTGTTTAACATTAGAAGAAAAAGTGATGAATTTCTAAACACGTTTCAGATTAATCTGTTGATTAATAGAAAACTGATAAAAATCCAAATATTTCGTAATAGATCAAAAAGTGAAACTGTAAGCCATAGCAATTTATACGTTTTTTAACTTGTTTGTTTTGTAGTTAAGCGCAAAGCTACTCAATGGGCTATCTGTGCTCTGCTCACCACGGGTATCGAAACCCGGTTTTTTAGCGTTGTTAGTCCGCAGACATGCCGCTGTGCTGCTGGGGAAGTTTTTTAGCTAAGTTAAAAACAAAACAACGAAGATGATGCCACTACTGGATTTTTTATTTCCAGTAAGATTACTCAGTAAGTCCTTTGTTATGTATACAAACATGTATACATACTTTAAGTAAAAATAATCAATTTTGGTTTAAAGCCTCCTGTGTAACAAACAATCAAATAACATAAATGTGTTCTTTCAAATTCGTTTTGACTCTAATTTGTCCTAAACCGGTTTTATAAACTTTTCTATGTTATTCATCAGCTATGAAACGTATTGCAGACTCATCCAAGCATGGTGTTATTTATTATTTAATTTAGTGAACACATTGTTCTTAATATTCTACTCTTTTTATGGGTGTTTACTGAACGTGAGATACGAACATGCAGGTAGATCCTAACACCATTAAATCTGATGGACTACATCTAAAGTCCGCTAACTGTCATAATTTACTAATACTTTTTGTATTTTTACAACAAGAAGCTGTCTTCATCTATCTGCTGTAGTAATTATTACACATTTTTCTACCCTTAACGGTTGCAAGTAATCGGACAATGCGATTGTAATTCACACACAAGCTATACGATTAATTATGCGTTTGTTAAAATTGTTTTTGAATTACAGTTACGATAAAAAAATACACGTTCCTGATTTTGAGGTTTTATTTAGCCCAATCGGTATCAGAAGATATACGGATATATACCTTTAGGTCAAAGTTAGTGGGGAATCAGAAGATATACGGATATATACATTTAGGTCAAAGTTAGTGGGGAATCAGAAGATATACGGATATATACATTTAGGTCAAAGCTAGTGGGGAATCAGAAGATATACGGATATATAAATTTAGGTCAAAGTTAGTGGGGAATCAGAAGATATACGGATATATATACATTTAGGTCAAAGTTAGTGGGGAATCAGAAGATATACGGATATATATACATTTAGGTCAAAGTTAGCGGGGAATCAGAAGATATACGGATATATACATTTAGGTCAAAGTTAGTGGGGAATCAGAAGATATACGGATATATATACATTTAGGTCAAAGTTAGTGGGGAATCAGAAGATATACGGATATATATACATTTAGGTCAAAGTTAGTGGGGAATCAGAAGATGTACGGATATATACATTTAGGTCAAAGTTAGTGAGGAAATTGGTTTGTTTTGAATTTCGTGCAAAGCTACACGAGGGCTATATACACTAGCCGTCCGTAATTTAGCAGTTAAAAACTAGAGGGAAGGCAGCTAGTCATTACTACCCACCGCCAACTCTTGGGCTACTCTTTTACCAACGAATAGTGGGATTCACCGTCATATTATAACGCTCCCACGGCTGAAAGGACGAACATGTTTGGTAGAATAGGGATTCGAACCCGCGACCCGCAGATTGCGAGTCGAACACCCTAACCATCTGGCCATGCCGGGCCCAAATCTGTGAAAGAAAGGCTATTTAAGATCGGTTACTTTCTAAATATACAGCAATTTTTCTTAAGACAGAATTATTAAGTATTTTTGCGAAATAAATTTAGTCTAAAGAGATCGCTTATTATAAAAAAACAAACAGAAAAAACACATGCTTGTGTCAGTCACACGGTTGTGATTAACGAAGCTGTGCTTCATAACTTAGAAATAAATGACCTCTACGAAGGATATCTTGTAGAGATTAGTATCATATACCGGTTAGTCCTGAATTCAAACAAGGATAAAGCATGTTCAAGCTAAACAAACGTATACACATTACAACAAAATGGTTCAAATTAGAAATAGTGACTGTGGAGAAGACCGCTTTCTCGTTGATAATCTGACGAAAACGTAAAAGCGGGAGACATGTTATTAAAAAAAAAAAGATGGCTTAAGGCAGTTTCGAAGTACTAGCCTGAATTTGTAATTCAAAAGATTGTTCATTGAGATCTCACCTATATATCCATTGTAGCTGTGAGAAAAAACAAACAGAAGTTTATATACATGTATAGACAAATAGACATTTAGACAAACAGATGGATAATGGAACCTATGATATATCCATGTATATACATATAAATCGTTTTTCAAGACATGTAGGATCTCAATACAAGTTTGTGTATATTTTAATGTTCACGTCGTTCTTCTTTTATGCAAGATGTAATTGCCAACTTTTACTGCTAAAGCTAACCAATCTTTTTATTACTGTAACTTTTTTTTATCTTCACGGAGTATATTGTGTTGTGAATTTCGTATAAAAAAAAACGTGAAACCCATTCTATTGTTTGATTCGCCATTTGTCACGGAGATAGACCGGTTTCGGAGAAATCCACTTCTAATCAATAACCGTAAACGTTTCTTTCTCGTAGCAATTCACAATTTTGGCGATGAGAGAGAAAATGACATTGTTATCCGCTAAATAATTTTGAAGTATAAATCAGTAGCATTAATGTTACATAATCCTCAAATAACTACTGTAATATAGGTAAACAAAATGTAGGTTCATTGACGCGAGTAATGGGAAACGTAAACATTATATTAACGGAACTTTGCGACCACCACTACCATGAGCCTGGTCTTCTTGCCATTTCCTTTTTTTAGTGTTTGGGTAGGGCAAATATTACTTTGATCACTACTATGTCGTTAACATCTTTTTAATGTCTAGCAATGTAACTGAAAGCCTGCCCTTTACTGTAAAACAGTGCTTCAGCAAGCCAGCCTTTCCCAGCTAAACTCTGTTGTATTAAGTTCATCTTTAACTGTCAAGCACTGTCACAGGAAGCCTATCCTTTACTGTCAAACAGTTATTCAACAAGCCAGCCTTTCCAGCTAAACACTGTTGTAGTAAATCCGTCTTTAACTGTCAAGTACTGTTACAGGAAGCCTACCCTTTATTGTCAAACAGTTATTCAACAAGCCAGCCTTTCCAGCTAAACACTGTTGTAGTAAGTCCGTCTTTAACTGTCAAGCACTGTTACAGGAAGCCTACCCTTTATTGTCAAACAGTGCTTCAGCAAGCCAGTCATCTTCATATAATCACTGGTGTATATATGTCAATCATGTACTGTCCAACATCGGTACAACTTTTTTTTTTCTGACATCTGTTTTGAGTTATTTACAAGAAAGTTAATATAAATCGTATTATCCATGTGTTTAATACTGATGATTCTGAAGCACGTACCTTGTCATTTACTCGTTTACAGTGTAAATGATGCGTGATGGTACTATAATATATCCAGACATTAAGTGTTTCCATACCCGTGGTTGGTACATCACAGATATCCAATATCGTGTAGCTTTATGCTTAGCAAACAAATAAAACTCACAATACTTCAGCCAGTTTAGATTATTTTCAAAATAGATATTTTAATTTACGAACAAAACTTTAATATATTTGAAAATATCCATTATTGTTGTACGTTTCATGATAGGTTTTATGTTACTTATTCCAACTTGAACGAGTTGAAATTGTTAATTTGTTTTTCAGTGCATAGCTGCACAATAGGCTACCTGCACTGTGCTCACAACAGGGATCTAGCCCCAATTGTTAGTGTTTTAAACCCTCAAGCATACCACTGTGCCATCGATTTATCAAACATATTTAACTTACTAAAGGCCGTAAATGAATATTTTATGTGCAGATAGGTGAAATCTATCCACTTCTATGTTACACAAACACGTGCGCCCACTTTAGCGCGAAACACTATTAAACGAGGAGTTATCGCACGTAACTTCAGGAAGTCGGGTTTTCTCCCGTGACCAAGCATCGAATCATGGTTGAACCAGTTTCTAGAAGTGACACCTGGGTGGCGTAAAACATATTATGTACAATGCTACGCTATATTTCACGTTGACACACACACACACACACTTACAAACGGCGTTAAACGAGGACATTATCCTCAGATAAACCATATTTTAACATCCATTCATGCCAGATGCAAACACCATAAAAAGACTGTCTAAACGAGGACAAATCTGATTAAATAAGTCCACTATTTCATATTAAGAAGTCTGAGATTTTTCATAAGAACATCGAGGTCTGTTTGTATGTGAAAGAAACAGGGATCTTTACTTTATCGGCACCACGTGATCGTGCACTCGTAGCAAAAAGATTTACATGGAAGGTTCTTGGGCGAGGTAGCCACATACAGAAAACTATAGTACAACTATTATGTACAATACTCTTACTTTTTACTCTACATGTGTAACACTATAAGTATTGTTATATTATACATATAGAAAACTAATGGAAAGTTCGATGACGAGGAACCCACTTTGAGACTAATAATGGCTGGAGACGGCTTGAATGGGTAATGAAGAAAAACTTTAATATAACAGCAAATGTACAACGTTTTGGAAAGTTGCTGAACAATACTACGCACCATGTTCTGTATATTCTACGCTATATATATTTTAAAGTAAACCATAATATATATATATTACAGTTTACATAGGCTCTTTCTGGGTAGCATTTTCTACACTATATTGTAAAAAAGAATGACTTTGTAAAGGCCGAGTTCTTTCTAAACAGTTCAACACGAATCATATTATCCACCTAGCCTGACAGCTTTTCTTACTACTTCCTTTCTGTTAGTTACGTATGTGGATCAGTAAAGAAATCTGAAAAAAAATCATATTAACAACGTTACAAGCCGTTATGCCGTCGGAAACGTTCCCTCTAGACAAGATAGTTATTGACGATTCCTGTTCTGGGAGTCAGTTGTATAGCATGTTAGTAAAAAGAAAGTTACACTTTAGGCCTAACGCCTTAGGCTTAACTTAGTATGCAATCATCGCAAAACAGCGATGACCCACTAACCATTGAGTTTGTACAAGTTAATAACTGGGGAACAAGTTTCTCCTTGGCCCTGCGGGTAATTTGATGTAGACGTGCTAGACATAACAACAAAGAAGAAAAAGTATGCCTTTTGAAATGCATGTATGTCGTACGTTTAAGGCTATTGATCTTAGATGAAGTGTGTATAATAAGGTTACGAGCTGCTTTCTCAAGGGAACAAACGTTGAATTAGAGTCACTGAGATAACACTTTTTTAAGAGCTGTAAATCACTGGACAAAAACCATACACAGTATGAAAAGCCTTTTCTTATAATACGCGTTCAACCTTTTTAATGCTTCATTTTGTACACTTGACACGTGTTCTTACATATCTTTGTAGAACTGTTACTAATATTAAACTTATTTGAACAACTTGACAGATTTAGATCAAAAGTTTCAAAAAAAGAGTGAATCTATCTATCTATCTATATATATATAAAGTTATTTCAAAAAAGCTACTACTATTATCTAAAACCTCGAATGCATTTTTTTTATAGCTGAGAACTTTTTTTTTCTCTTTCCAGAGATATTTATTTCGCGATGTTATTGATTATATTTTATCCCTTCATAGGGATTTTGTGATTTCGATGGTTACCCTCTGTTGGCCCTGAAACGTCACTCTTTAAGCCTGATAGTTATATTTCTTTGGACTGTTTTTTTTTTCGGTTGTTCCTGAAATCATCATAAACATGATAGTTTATAGTAGTTAATAATATTTGACAGATTTATGTTGTTAGCCCATAGAAGATTCTACAAGCTAGTTGTTGTCTTTTATTGGTTCCAGATCATTCTAAGGAATTAATAGATACATTATTTTAACTTGCAGAATTGTTGCTCGAGCTTAGTTCTTGTATTCCATTGTCCCAGATCATCTTAAGGCACATTCTGTTATCTTGCAGAATTGTTGCTCGAGCTTAGTTCTTGTATTCCATTGTCCCAGATCATCTTAAGGCACATTCTGTTATCTTGCAGAATTGTTGCTCGAGCTTAGTTCTTGTATTCCATTGTCCCAGATCATCTTAAGGCACATTCTGTTAGCTTGCAGAATTTTGTTGTTATCTTCCATTGTACCAGATCATTCTAATGAGTTAACAGGTACATTCTGTTACTTTATCTTAGTAGTTATCTACTATTTATTTCCAGGTCACTTTGAAAAGATATTTGTTGATTTCATCTTTGACTTCATATCATCCATTAGCTAATAGCTGTCTTATATTGGATTTTGGAGGTTATGTAAACTTGACGAATGTCTTTTAGTGACACACAATTCACGATGAATGCCAACCCTAAAATCTTTTGGTGTTTTTGATGGTTGACTACAACTGTTACTTTCACTGACCTGTGAAATTGTTGATCAACCTATGTTTGTCAAAAGGTCGTTTTTTGACGCTACTTTAACATTCTTCTTCCTCGATGGTAAAAAAAACATTAATGTTGACAAAAACCATAACAAGAGGTCTTCTAGTAGAAATAACCGAAGCTTTTATGTCTGGTTAAAGAACAGAATGGAATGATTAAAGTTCAAGCATAACGCAAAGAAGTTTCTTAGACGATTTTCTTTATCCATTTTATTTAACTGAATATCAAACTTGGAACCCACGGTGGATCAACGTGGAATTCGAATTTCGATACTTACTGTGAGCAGAGTATAGATAGCCCATTGTATAGCTTTGTGCTTAATAACTAACAAACAAAACTTGAAAAACAATAGCAGAAATGTATTTAAATAATATGGCCAACTTAGAGTTCTAACTTAGAACACTATTGTGCATGGTATTGTAATCGGCTAACTAAAACCGATCTCATTTTATATGTTCTTTGAATGAAAACAGAATATATATATATGTAATCAATAATCTACTTTACGCTTACAAGTGTATAATATCATCACTACTGAGAAATCTTAATTTGAGTTTTTATATTCGTGGTCCAGTCACACCTTCTATTGAAATGTCACATACCTCAAGCAACTGGAGGGTTCTGAGCAGGGGCTCTGATTTATAACACTTAAGTCTACCAATTCCCATAAAATATAAATCTTAACTCTTACAGCATGAGAATCTGTTTGTGTAGTGGCCCAAAGGTATAAGACATGAGAATCCGAAAATAGAAGTCAATGGGACTCTATTTCATGGATCATAGGAACCTTGGAATATTGGGCATGCAGGTTCTGATTGATAGGGCATGAGAATCCTGAACATGAGAACCCTAATGTATAACGTAGAGATTTATTTCACAGAACACGGGGCCATAAGGAATGAAATTCGTTAATGTTAATTCAAAGTCATGGAAATCCTGAAATATAAAACACAAAGAATATTGTTTCATAAGATATGAGGGGCCAGAAATATAAAGACGAGGAGATTTTTATAAGACCTGAGAATACTGAAATTTGAGACGCAGAGATCCTGTTTTATTGCACATAAGAACACTGAAACATAGAGTGTAAGACATTTGTTTCATAGAATATGAAAACCTTGCAACATATGAAATGAGAATTCTGTTTCATAGAGCATGAGAATCCAGAATTATAAGTAGGGAAAATTGTGGTTCATTGGAGGCGAGAACCTGAAATATGGACGTGATGGTTCTATTTCATGGGACACGAGAACCCTAAAATATAGGATTGAGTTTGTTGTATCTTAAAACGATTTTCAATTTTCAATTCACTTAACAACCACAACCAATATAAAGTTACGGTAGAACGGAATGTATCAGAACTACATTTTGACATTGTTTGATTTTTCATAGGTAATGTGATGTCATAAAAAAATTATTGCTTTTGGGAGAAGTATATAATAACTCTTTCCGACACAAAATATTTATATTCTCGGTTCACAAAATGTGTTCAGATTGAGGATTTAAAAATTTTCAACGTGTGAATATCCCTTGTTTTTAATAACATTGGAATACAAAGGAATATGGTCAACTGGGACACCAGGACCATACACCAAGAAGTCTGCAAAAGTCATAACCTCGCCGTGGTAAGTAAAGTGCAGCAGCATTTTGCAACAGGTGAGAATCCACGAACACAAAGGTCAGTGGCTAAAGCCGTCCACATGACCCAGGCAACACACACGCAATGTAAACAAGAAGAAAAATCTCAGTCTGGAAACGAGGCCAGCAAGGTATTGGTTCATCAAGTCAGAGCTTCATGTCCATAACTCCCGTTGAATCGCCACATATCTCAAGCAGGTGGAGGTTGAAACAATTATTCATTCTATTCCATACGACATACCGGTCAAGTCGCCGGATGTAGCGGCTATGGATCTCTGTACGATTGTAATGTTCAAAAGGATGATGGAAAACTATCATCCTCGTACAATAGATGGATTATGATAGAAAGCAAACAAGGAGGAGTGGTATGCAATGGATATGACAGACTTATGATGGAGCCTTTTGCAATGGAAAATACGATATAGGGCTATTGTTAAGATGCGCAGTCGTGAAACAGAGCATGGCCAGGCGTGGCGACATGAACTGTAAAGACGCGGCGAGTTTACAGAAATCGTTTTAATACGTAATATTCAACCCTCTGTATAAGACGCAGGGACTGTTTTTAGAACACAAGAACTCTGAATTACAGTTTTATTATAAAGACTTGAAACTCTAATTCATAAATTAAGAGGGTCTTAATATTTAGTTTTTTTTCTGTTTCTTTGTTTGTTTCAGCTCCAACTATACAATGAGCTGCCTGTATTATGTCCGCTGAGAGGTTCAATTTTTGTTTATGAAACGTGGTTCCCTCAGTGATACGGGATTCTAGTAAATTTCATGGCAGGTATTTATGGACAACTGTAAATGACTCAGACTTTAAGTGTCTTTTTCTGGCAGTTTTAATTTTCTTTTTTTTTCTAAATTACAAATTTTGTTTTATACAGCTTTAATATCCTGCGTTATATTGAATGAAATTAAATAGTCAAGAACTGTGAGGTATAAAAAAATAAGGTTAATACACATTCTAAGAATATTCAAAGCTTAACTACAAAAGTTTAGAAAATTAGATAACAAAATTTAGTTTGTAGTTAGATTTTAAATAACTTGATAGAAGGTTTGAATTCACACCTCGATAAACGTTTTATCGGTTTTCAACATCATCTTAAAAACAAAAAACGCGATAATAATGGCGTTGAAACACTTACATTAATCCGATAGTAACTTTTGAACAGCTTCGTGTAGAGTATAATGCAAATTGAAAAAAAAAAAAAGATGTAGAAAAATGAAGTTCAAGTTTAAAAACATTATGAGACTGAGAGTAATAGTATACGTCTATGTGTATTTGTAACGCATGCAAACCGGATGTGCAATCCGTGCTCGCTGAAGCACAACTGTTTTTTTTTTTCATTTCTCATGACTGCGATACCTTGTAAGTTATAACGTAAAGAAGCTCTCTTCAAAACCATCAGTTAATTCTGCTACTTACTTTGTTATAGTCGTTCTCGAATTATATGTGTCAGCTTACCGTATCTATTTACTTATATAGGAGTGGTTGTAAGACGGATTGGAGCGCTCTCGTCACGACTGTGAATCTGAATGTGTTATATTATGCATAGAACGTCTTATTGGAAATGTATACACTTCAGTTCTTATTGTTTGGAGAGAAATATAAGTGTTGATTGAACAATAAAATAAAGATATTAGTTGAACAAAATTATGCATGAAACGAAGAATCTAAAAGCAAAGAAGAAAAAGTGGAGTAAACTACTAATTATTAGTACAAGTTATAGAAAAACAACAAATAATAACATGAACTTTGGTGTTTTACAATACAGACATATACTTCGGAGACACGACTTAAAAGTCCTGCACCATATGTTTTATATTATCACTAGCCGACTACCCGATCAACGAACGGGGAAGATATAAGAGTCCCCGAAGATTACATAGAGGGGTCAAATCCGAACATTGCACCGCGGGGGTTCTATGCGTACATTACAGGTTTGGTGACAATAGGTCTACCATCTCGCCAGTTCAACGCAAGGAGAACAAATAGTCCCCCCCCCGAAAGTAACACAAAGTCGGATCCCATGTCTCTTCTCGGGGGGGGGGGGGCTCTAAGGAAATATGCCGTTTGGTGACAATCGATGCAGCGGTTATAAGCTGACACAGACTTTTGTCAATTAACGGTGTAATATTACATATAGATGTGTTGTATTACGAAGTTAAACTATCTTTATCTAACTATCTTCCATCAATTAACGGTGTAAGATTACATATAGATGTGTTGTATTACAAAGTTAAACTATGGAAGATAGTTAGATAAAGATACACCGTTAATTGAGCTTAACTTCGTAATACAGCACATCTATAGGGTAATCTTACACCGTTAATTGATGGAAGATAGTTAGATAAAGATAGCTTAACTTCGAAATACAACACATCTATATGTAATCTTACACCGTTAATTGATGGAAGATAGTTAGATAAAGATAGTTTAACTTCGTAATACAGCACATCTGTAGGGTAATCGTACACCGTTAATTGATGGAAGATAGTTAGATAAAGATAGTTTAACTTCGTAATACAGCACATCTATAGGGTAATCTTACACCGTTAATTGATGGAAGATAGTTAGATAAAGATAGTTTAACTTCGTAATACAACACATCTATATGTAATCTCATGGAAGATAGTTAGATAAAGATACACGGAATGTCATTTTCTTGTTTTGGTACTCCGCTTTATAAAAGTATTCACTGACCTACGTTGTGAGTGCCTATATAAAGCCTATATTAACTTTGTGAAAGTACCATGTATATCATGTGGTTTATAGTTTATAACATGCCTTATCAAAAGCCATAAAGTTTGTGTTACCTTTTAAAAAATGCCTTGCTTTCTTTGATTTATATTACCTTTGTCAATTTGTCATGTGTTATAAGATTTATATTGTTTTGTCAAACAGATGAATATTGTGTTGAATTCATTTGTATCATTTATCACTAACGGTGATGTTTTGTGATAGAAACTAGCAGTGAATAAATCTTGGGGTGTGTTTTAGGTCAGTAAAATCACTAACTCAGTGTGAGTTTTAGTTCAGTAAAATCACTACCTTGGAGTGTTTTTTAGGTCATTAAAATCACTACCTTAGTATGAGTTTTAGGTCATTAAAATCACTACCGTAGTGTGAGTTTTAGTGCAGTGAAATCACTACCTTAGTGTGAGTTTTAGGTCAGTAAAATCACTACCTTAGTGTGAGTTTTAGTTCAGTGAAATCAATACCTTAGTGTGAGTTTTAGTTCAGTAAAATCACTACAGTGGTGTGTGTTTTAGTTCAGTAAAATCACTGATTACGGGGATATTTTATGACGAAAAGTGTCAATGGACCTTGGCATGTGCTTGTGGTCAGTAAAGTCATTAACCATGGGGACGTTTTATGATGATAAGGATAGCAATGAGTAAACCTTGAGGTGTTTTATGGTTAGCAGTATCTGAACACTAATAGCGATGTCTTATATGGCATTACTATCTTTATGTCTGGTAACAGCTATGACTTACCTCATAAAAAAACTGGTATTTAGCATTGATAGTACATCACAGTAAGAGTGATAATAGTTTAAGCTACACCATTCTTTACTGTCCTTATAAGGGTTTCTAAGCATATCTTTGTTTAAAACTGGTATTTAGCATTGATAGTACATCACAGTAAGAGTGATAATAGTTTAAGCTACACCATTCTTTACTGTCCTTATAAGGGTTTCTAAGCATATCTTTGTTTAAAACTGGTATTTAGCATTGATAGTACATCACAGTAAGAGTGATAATAGTTTAAGCTACACCATTCTTTACTGTCCTTATAAGGGTTTCTAAGCATATCTTTGTTTAAAACTGGTATTTAGCATTGATAGTACATCACAGTAAGAGTGATAATAGTTTAAGCTACACCATTCTTTACTGTCCTTATAAGGGTTTCTAAGCATATCTTTGTTTAAAACTGGTATTTAGCATTGATAGTACATCACAGTAAGAGTGATAATAGTTTAAGCTACACCATTCTTTACTGTCCTTATAAGGGTTTCTAAGCATATCTTTGTTTATTTTGTTGAATTTCGCGCAAAGCTACTCGAGGCCTATTTGCACTAGCCGTCCCTAATTTAGCAGTGATAGATTAGAGAGAAGGCACCTAGTCAACACCACCCACCCCACTACTAACTCTTGTGCTACTTTTTTACCAACGAATTATAAAACCCCCATGGCTGAATGGGCGAACTTGTTCGGGGACGGGATTCAATCCCGCGACCCCGAAAAATTGCGAGTCTAGCACTTTAACCACTAGGCCGTACCAGGCTACAGGTCTTTAAGTAAGACGAGTATATAATGGCATTTCAACTATACCTTGTCTGTTGTACGCCACTCCAACGAGGCCTTAAGACAAAAATGTCACACCTCATAAAGCCGGCTAAGTTAGAACATACAAAGTCGTCGTTGAAATACCATTTACACCAGTCGTTTATGAAAGTAAATAAGCCTGATGGTGCAGGACGCACCAGGTATGGAAACGTGACATTTAATAGCAATAGATGTAACTGAAATTTCATAATTTACATGTTTCTTACTGGAAGCCCATACTGGGTCAGTAAAAAATGATGTAATGTATATTATTACCTTTCTTATTGTGATACGACGTGACACAGACATTGCTACTAGACGCCTTGTTGTGCCAGCTAAATCGTTATTTACTCTAAATATAACCATATATTATGAATATAACTTTATTGTGAATATTAAATATGCAAGGTTGTTTTGAAAAATGTTTTACTCTCAACATCAGATACAACTCACACATACTGTTGGTGTGAACGTACTTTAAAGTCACTATGAGAAAAACCTATACACTGGATAAGTGAAGAAAAAGTGTCATTGGCCACTATTCAGTTCTTCACATTACATAGCTGTACAATAGCAGATATAATAAATATACTTAGTATTCCGAAAATTGTTTAATCTCGAAGTCTAAGTTAAAGGGAGGTCCAGTTCAATCTACACTTTGATCA
>NW_013667845.1:134109-144973 GCF_000517525.1 Limulus polyphemus | reverse complement strand
ATAAGCTGGACCTATATTATAATGAAAAGTGACTATAAAACACGTTCACACCAACAATATGTTTGATACTTTTCACTATACACTTTGTAATACATTATTATTTGCTTTCATTTATAAGCGTTTAGGATTACTGTTAGAGTTCAGTTTGGCTATTTCTGGTGTGAATAATCTTCGGTTCCATAACAAACCACGTTTTGATCGTCATTTTGTTTATGAAAGAATAAACGTAATAAGACATAAGCTTTGTATTTTCGCATAAAATATTTCGTTTCTTCAAAATATTTCATCTGTGGACTAAAGAACATTGGTTTAAAGCGTTTAACAGTGAATTAACTTGGTGTCATTACAGATTGTTGGAGACAATAACGCGCTTGTATGGGAGATTGTGAGACCCATGGTGAAAGAGTTAGGGCTAACTAAGCCAAAAGTGCGGATGTCGAACACAGGGGCGCCAGTGAACGAAGCAGCTAAAGCAATACACTTAGATGATGAAGAAATAGTTTTGGAAGACGGATTTATCCAAAAAGACATCCGTGCGGGTAAGTTGGAACTTGACGGATGACGACAAGTTCAAATATTGTTAATCTAACTGTATTCAGTTCCTCTATGTAGCATACTTCCATCTATATACAGCTGCTACAGTAGCTACCAGTACACGGTATCTCCATTTAGTGTACTTTCATCTATACACAACTGCTACAGTAGTAGCCAGTTATACGCAGCACCTCCTTATAATATACTTTCATCTATACACAGCTGCTACAGTAGTAGCCAGTTATACGAAGCACCTCGTTATACTATACTTTCATTTATACACAGCTGCTACAGTAGTAGCCAGCTATACGCAGCACCTCCTTATATTATACTTTAATCTATACACAGCTGCCACAGTAGTAGCGAGTTATACGCAGCACCTCCTTATATTATACTTTAATCTATACACAGCTGCTACAGTAGTAGCCAGTTATACGCAGCACCTCCTTATAATATGCTTTCATCTATACACAGCTGCTACAGAATTATCCACCTATATGCAGCACCTCCTTATATTATACTTTAATCTATACACAGCTGCCACAGTAGTAGCGAGTTATACGCAGCACCTCGTTATATTATACTTTCATCTTTAAACAGGTGCTACAGTAGTAGCCAGCTATACGCAGCACCTCCTTATACTATGCTTTCATCTATACACAGCTGCTACAGAATTATCCAGCTATATGCAGCACCTCCATACAGCAGGACCTCTAGCTAGTATTCATCTAACCATAGCCGATCTTATTTATGAATTACCGGCACTTGTGTAATGTTTAAAATTATAATAAATAACTAAAAACAACGTTTCTTATTTACAAAATTTAAAACTTTGTTGAAGCCGTACGGCTTCCACTTTAAAATGTACAAAACTAAATAGAGACAAAGGACAAAAAAGTTAATATGTGGCGAGATATTTTATAACTAATTAGAGACGAAGGACAAGCAAGTCAATATGTAGCAAGATATTTTATAACTAAAATAACTACAAAAAGTAGACCAAAGAAATATGTAAATTGTTTGTTTGTTATAGATTTCACGCAAAGCTACACGAGGGCTATCTGCGCTAGCCGTCCCTAATTTAGCAGTGTAAGACTAGAGGGAAGGCAGCTAGTCATCACCACCCACCGCAAACTCTTGGGCTACACTTTTACCAACGAATAGTGGGATTGATAGTCACATAATAACGCCCCCACGGCTGAAAGGGCGAGCATGTTTGGTGGGACGGGGATTCGAACCTGCGACCCTCAGTAATGATATGATTGTTAAAATTACATGATATATCTTCTGTGATATATTTACGCATTTTCTGATCATTGCGTTTTATTATGACTTATGTTATATGCGTTTAATTACTTAATTAGTACAAACTACAAATTTTAGTACAAACTAATGACTTTTCTACACGTATGAAAAAATCTTGTATCTATGGGTCTACTCTTGTACCAAAGGAAATATGTGAAGCAAGGGGTAAAAGTATAAAGTGTGTCTTGTAAGTCCTGAAGATGACGTAGATCACGTCGGCACTTGTACATGTAGAGTGTCATTTTAAAGTGGAAGCAGTACGGCTTCAATAAAGTTTTAAATTGTGTAAATAAGAAACGTTGCTTTTGATTATTCATTATTATTTTATACCAGATCTTTCGATTCATCTCATCAGTTCTTTGAGGTGTGTACATTAGGGAGCGACTTTAATCTACAACAATAAATCAATAAATATTTAATTTTGTATAGTTGCTTCTACCAATACACGTCTGCTACAGTGGTTAAATATAAGCAGGATCTCTAGGTAGTTTAAGGTCACTTGCTTACGTCCACAAATGAACGTTTTTCCAAGTATCGAAGCAAGTCATGTGAACAATTGGGAAACCTTCAAAGAAAGATTTCCCATTTTTTTCTTTGAAATTACATCTTACTTACTAGGTGTAAAAGGCGGAATTTTGTTTTAATTCTTAAAAATAATTATTTTAACAAGTATATTCGATTTGGTTTGTTTTGAATATCGCGCAAAGCTATACGAGGGCTATCTGCGCTAGCCATCCCTAATTTAGCAGTGAAAGACTTAGGGAAGGCAGTTAGTCAACACCATGCACCGCCAACTCTTTGGCTACTCTTTTACCAACGAATAGTGGGATTGATCGTACATTATAACGCCCCCACGGCTGAAAGTGCGAGCATGTTTGGTGGGACGAGAATTCGAACCCGCTACCCTCAAATTGTGAGTCAAGCGTCCTAACCACCTGTCTGTGCTGGGCCAAATCCTTCGGTTATAGCCCGATATTTGGAAGGGCCATAGTTCCGAAGGACCGATATTCCGAAAATTGAAAGCAAAATTAATTACACGTGTAAGCCATATGTCCACACAGGTTGTTATATTATATAAACAGTAGTATGTGTATAATGTTATATTAGGGACATAAGCCGATACCTTTTTTGAGGTATATTTGTAATAATTCCAGATACCTAGGTTATTGTTACTCGAAATTAAAACTTTCTAATATTTTGAAAAATTTTATGCAATTCACATAACAATAATATTATCATTATTACAGAAACAGAATAAAAAAAATGAGAAAAAATAAGAAGCATAAGCAAATTCCAGTCCTAGTGTAGGAAAATGTTCGGATTATCGGTCTGTGTCTTGATAAATGATATATTTATACACAATCTTACAGCTTCACAAAATATATTTTTGTACAAAGAATGTTTTGGTTTATAATTGTAGAGCTTAAGAAAGGATCTATTTATACACATAATTGTAGAGCTTAACAAAGGATATCTATCTATATATATAATTAATTGTAGAGATTAATAAATGATATATTTATACATATAATTGTAGAGATTAACAAAGGATATATTTATACATATAATTGTAGAGGTTAATAAAGGATATATTTATACACATAATTGTAGAGCTTAACAAAGATATATTTATACAGATAACTGTAGAGCCTCTACAGTTATCTGTATAAATATATCCTTTGTTAATCTCTACAGTTATCTGTATAAATATATCCTTTGTTAAGCTCTACAGTTATCTGTATAAATATATCCTTTGTTAATATAAATATATCCTTTGTTAAGCTCTACAGTTATCTGTATAAATATATCCTTTGTTAAGTTTGTAGAGTTGACATACTTCAAGTAAACGTACGGTGACTAGCTATGATTAAATGTCAGATTTATCATAATACTTTTAATCATTAATGTGTGTTATCCCTCTGATGTGCTACAATGCTAAAATCCGGAGTTTGATTCTCTGTAATGAAGAGAAAATAACAGCCTGTTTTGTGTGGTTCTGTGTTAAAAAACAAAAACAATCCTCTGAGATGCAGGTGACCTTGTGACGTCAGAGCTGTCATAGAACGAAACAGTCCAAGGTATGGAGAATTTCCTTATATGTGATTATAACGTATTTGTTGAAACAGGTCAACAGCGTGTTTTTATAGTTCACTAGTTGATGTACCCGTTCAACGCACGTGGAAGACATAAGGGCATCTGAAGGGTGACAGAGGGGAGTCATATCCAAATGTCTATTCCCTGTGCCACACCCCGGGGTCCCCAAGGTTACATGTCCGTTTTGGTGACAATCGCTCCAGCGGTTCACCAGTTATAATGGACATACACACACACACACACACACAGATTGTTTGTCAAATAACAGTTTATATTAAATGTAACTTTAATCGAAATGAGGATAAAAGTAAACATTATATTAACGTTTAAGCGGGACAATTTTACCATTATCATTACAAATATTTTCAGTTTCATAAAAGAGAATATTATTCCATTGCAGAAACATAAGATTGAATGCCTAATAATTTCTTTCCTTAGCCTAATAACTTTAAAACCTACATAAGGAAGAACTGGAGTAACGGGACATTGTGCCACATTTTGTGATTTACGGGGGTGGGAGCGGTATTATGTTCTTGGAAGTGCTGATAAATCACATATTCACTTATTTCATCAACCCCTGAGAAACAGAGTGAATTATTTTTTAAATTGTAGCATGAAAGAAACAGAAAAAATGAGATATTTTGGGTGCCGAATAAATCCGAATATGAAACAACTTATTAAAATAAATACGAAATCTTAGACTTTAGTTTTTTTCCTGATGCGAGATATAAAATACATACACAAACGAGAATAAATACCAGTGATAACAAAGATTGAACGTTCGTAAAATTTTTGATCGATTTTGTAGACCCATAGATACAAGATTTGTTCAGACGTGTAGAAAAGATTAAAATACGATATCGAAAATTATTCAGACCACTAGCAGGTGCTTGATTCAAAAATAATTCAAATCATTAGTTTGTACTAAAATTGCGTAATTAAGTAATTAAACGCATATAACATAAGTCATAATAAAACGCAATGATCAGAAAATGCGTACATATATCACATAAGATATATCATGTAATTTTAACAATCATATCATTACTGAGGGTCGCAGGTTCGAATCCCCGTCCCACCAAACACGCTCGTCCTTTCAGCCGTGGGGGCGTTATTATGTGACTGTCAATCCCACTATTCGTTGGGAAAAGAGTAGCCCAAGAGTTTGCGGTGGGTGGTGATGACTAGCTGTCTTCCCTCTAGTCTTTCATTGCTAAATTAGGGATGGCTAGCGCAGATAGCCCTCGTGTAGCTTTGCGCGAAATTCAAACCAAACCAAAACCATAGAATTACTTTGATTTGTTAGTGTTATAAAAATATCACTGTAATCTGTTTTTTTTTCTTCCTCGAAATGATTATCCATTTTGGTCTTTCGTTTCTGAAACTTGTTATTCTTCCATTACCTTCGTTGTTACTTAACTTTTATCTGTTGAATTAACTCTATTACTATTTCAAATGATTTGGATTCTTACAAGGGTAAGGATTTCTTTGCAGATTACATAAATGTGATGCTTAAATGTCTGGAAAGAAGCGCAGTAACTATGGTCGCTTTCCTTTAATAACGTAACAAAGATTTGAGTTATTGGATATTCAGCATCTAAAGGTAGAACGGGCCAATTAGTGAGCTTCAATTTTATAAGGACTTCAAAAGATCAGATAATCATCCCAATTTTTAAGTTATCATAAACCAGGAGAGTCATAGTTTGAAAAATGATAATTAAAACTTCAAATATAACTAGATTTTTATTATTTTTTAATATACGTATGTTTCCCTTACAGCGAGTGATGGTACTTTCAGCCTGGTGGAGGATTTACTGCTGAGCGAACAAGATTATTACAAGACCCTAAAAAGTGTTTGTGACGTCTATGCGAAGCCATTGCGGTATGTTTTCGAATGAGTCAAACAACATTAAGTAGAATCGTTATTCACACACACACATACATACATATATATATATATATATATATGTGTGTTTTATTTCACCGTAGGGTAATTTGTGAGAGTGAAAAATCGTATTTCAAGAAAGAATTCTGAAAATATCGGAGAAAAGAACCTCTAAGCTATTGAAAGTCTATTACTTATGAAAACAGTATTGGGACAAATGCTATCGTTCAAAAACATAAGTTTATTGGTATTCAAATTACGTACAAAAATAAATCGAGATAAAAGTACCATACGTACTATGGAGAAAAAAGTACCATACGTACTATGGTGAGTATATTAGTGATAAACCGTTTGGTTTCATCACTGACCTAATAATAGTAAAATACAAGAAAAATGAAATGCGTGTATGTATGTATGTATATATATATATATATATATATATATAATTTCATAAATATGTTTGTACACTGTTCTTTCATTAATAGCGCTCCTAAGTAATTATTATATTGATATTTTAAATCAATCCAAACTGTGTTTGTATGAGAATTGTATAAAGTGATTTATGTTAAGGTATTTGTTCAAAGTGATACATTTTATATTACGGAATCCGTGTCTGAACCAGAATCGATATGTCAGGGGACATATTACTATTATGTTCACTGAACCAGAATCGATATGTCAGGGGACATATTACTATTATGTTCACCACCTGGCTTTCTCTCGATACACTAGTCACTGAACATAATAGTAATATGTCCCCTGACATATCGATTCTGGTTCAGCGTCACAAGCAGTGTTAAAGTTCAAGACCACCAGAATATCACATAGATTACACATGAATATTACACAGAGTATATGAGAATATCATATAGAGCACATGTGAGTATTATATAGAGTACAGAGTACACGCAAGATGATAGAGAACCTGTTAATATTATAGAGCACGCATTGTATAGAGTACATGTTACTAATGTATATTGTACGAAAGGATTTGGTATACTGTACGTATATATGAAGGTCATACTGAGGACGGTACGGAATATGATCAAGGAGGAAAGTCTATCAAAATCAAGGATTTTTAGTGGTATCGCGATTAGACTCCTACAGAAAATAGTGAGTGGATTGTATAGAGTCACCCAAACTTGGAGATAAAATAGAATAATCCAAACCTTCCAAAACTATCATTCAAGATAAACATCAAAGCGGATAGGAGATTAAAATGAACGTTTTCCCAAAAATAGTGGGTGGATTGTATAGAGTCACCCAACGTGGAGATAAAATAGAATAATCCAAACCTTCCAAAACTATCATTCAAGATAGACAACAAAGCGGATAGGAGATTAAAATGACGTTTTCCCAAAAATAGTGGGTGGACAATGTCTACCAGCACCTAGCCTCGAGTCTGACACTCAGTGGTATTACGTAAACCGTAGGTATTCAAATAAACGGTAGATTTTGAGATTTGTAATTGTCGATGTCACTGAATACATGGGTTACTATATTGTTTCATTTTCTAAGAAGTACAGGTTTGGAGTATTTAACACGTCTTACATTTTTAATATCTCATATGAAGGCCATTGAAGTTTAACACTATTTAAAACTTGTATATTTAGCAGAATGTAGTAGTTTTATGAGATAAGCCTAACTATATATATACTGCAAAACTTTCACATTGGTGTTTATATATAAACATATTTTATATAATTTTACAGGAAATTGTTATGTCTTGGACCTGATGAGCATAAAGCGTTGTTTGATTGGGTGGACCCACTTTGCTCGTTAAGCAATCTGGTAATAAACAAAGTGAGTTCAATTTCATAACTATTATTAAAAAACAGTATACATTAATACAGAAACGAGTAGGTACGTTTTTATTCTCAGGAACTAAGTCTTAATTGCAAAATCTAAGCGTGTTTTTTATATCACATTCGAGTTATTTTTTAGCTATAAAAAGTCCCACAAGTTCAGGTTTTTCTTAGTTGGTAACAACGCTGTTTTTCCACACGAAAGATATAATTTCATTTATTTTTCTCATTTGTCAAATAACCGATGGTTTGGCTTATAATATTTGTTTACCGAATTCTTTGATCACATTTTAACTGGAAAAAATCGCTCGATCCTAAAAAACATTCAAACAACGCTTCTCGAATGTGTAGCAAAGAACAGTTAAAAAAACACAATTCTTTAATGCACGTAATGTTTTCTTTTATTGGCTGATATTTATCTAGTTTGTGAATAATACTTTATTTGATTGGTTAATATGTTGATATCTTATGCTTGTATTCTTATTTGTTAATATTTTTTCTAACTTGTGTATAATAGTTTAATTTAATTGGTCATTATGTTTTTAACTTGCGCATAATGTTGTAGTTTATTGGTCGAAATATTTTTCTGAAACTTTTAAAAAGTCAGAATGGTAATTTTCAAAATACCTTTGTTTGAAATACAAAATTGTTTAACAAGTCTTATTAGTATTTCAACGCATCGAAGTGAAAAATATATCGAACTTACTATGATTAAAACGTACATTTCTCATTAAGAATACACTGAGGATAAAACTGATATAAACTCAACTACTGGCCCCTAATGAATATAGATATACATATGCATTTTTTTCCAAAAAGAATAATAAAGTCATTTTCATATCACAATATTAGTTGTTACGAACATGCATTAATCCATAAACAAAAATTCATTCTAAAATTCTAAATTACACTTTTTCTTCGATATGTAAATTACTCGCTAAAGAAAACTCGATTTTAGATATCCAGGTATGTAAAGGACTAAGTTATAAGTCGTGCTACAAATATTTGTGTGTTAATATTAGGCTTAAGTATTTAATTAGCAATTATAATTAAGTTATAAATAAGCCTAATTACTTGTCAAGATTACACAGTTTTGTATGTTGTAATTAGGCCTAATTATTCACCAGAACTATGCAGCTTGATAAGAGAGCTTACGAAATGGCTTTCTATTAAATTAATATTCTAACAAATATCTAAAGTGTGCTATTGTGTCAGAATTTTCGTTGTTTTATTTGTTTCAGGTCGTTTATTTTGTTAAGTGTTATTTGTGTTGAGAATTGACATACTTTGGCACCAGTGCGTTGATGCAGAACCTTCCCACCCACTTCGTATTTCTGCTGCGTCAATGAACAATTAAAGTTATTACTAACTTATTCAATAGAGGAATACATTTTATAACACGGGCTAATTTATTTTACGAACTTAAAAATTAGAATCTTGACAGACAGCATATTCTCAAGTTTATTTATGGATGTGATAATAAAACAGCTTTGTTGTTGTAATTTGTTTTTAAAATTGACCATGTAAGTCTCACAAACATACTAGGACTTATATAGCAAAATATCAAAGCTCAAATTCTTAAACACACACACACACACACAATAAAAACCAGGTATTCTTTTCAGCACAGTTGTAAATTTCTTGAAAGCCGATCTGTGACAACATTATAAAGCTCAGGTTACAGGGTACTCGCCAGCACAGTTATAAATTTCTTGAAAGCAGATCTGTGACAACACTAGAAAGCTTAGGTTACAGGGTACTCGCCAGCACAGTTATAAATTTCTTGAAAGCCGATTTGTAGCAACATTAGAAAGCTTAGGTTACAGGGTACTCGCCAGCACAGTTATAAAAATCTTGGAAGCTGCTCTGTGTGGCAACATTAGAAAGCTTAGGTTACAGGGTACTCGCCAGCACAGTTATAAATATCTTGAAAGCCGATCTGTAGCAACATTAGAAAGCTCAGGTTACAGGGTACTCGCCAGCACAGTTATAAATATCTTGAAAGCCGATCTGTAGCAACATTATAAAGTTCAGGTTACAAGGTACTCGCCGGGTCAGTTATAAATATCTTGGAAGCTGTTCTGTGTGGCAACATTACAAAGTTCAGATTACAGGGCACTCGCCAGCACAACTAAAAATATATTAAAATAGCAAACTATTTTACAACTGTGTAAAATAAGTCATTCTAATACGTCATCGGTTTACTTTCAGAAATAACATATTTGAATGTACGCATGTATTTATAATTTTATCGACTCTAATCATTTTCTGAAGTATAAATTCAGATGTATACATTGTATGACATGAAACGTTAGGTCAGCTAGAATTACTCAAAACCTTTGACGATAGTCTATTTCTTATGATATAAAGGTTTTACTCTTCATTCTAAAGCCATATAAACAAATTCAAACCTCTTAGTTTCAAACTCCGTTTAATGGTGAACAATAGAACGACGACAGCAACAACGAACATTTGACACGTGTGTATACAATAACAAACATTTAATACCTGAACGTTTCAGAATATACATATTCCGTCTTCAGCAAGCTATATTGAACAGGGTAAATTATTAGGTACAAAACTTTATAAATTTAAACATTTTATAAAGTAATTAAAAATACAGAATAAAAGGATAAAATAAATTAAAAAAACAACCAAATAAACAAAGAATAGGATAATGCAACAATATTATACAAGTATTCAGAACAATTTATAATAGATAAACTTTCTTTAATTAAAAGCTCAATATTGGATGACTTTGAAATTCGTAATGAAGACGGGGTGGTTAGTGTTTTCACTATTTGTGCGAATTGTGGAGTCTGAATCATCCGGTATTGAACATTTAATTAAAAAGTTTATCTATTATAGAAGAACTCCCTACTTTAAATAATAACACAACTTCACTACAGTTAAGTTTGAATACTTGTATAATATTGTTTCATTATCCCATTCTTTGTTTATTTGTTTGTATTTTAATTTATTTCATCCTTTTAATCTGTATTTTAATTACTTTATAAAATATTTAAATTTATAAATTTTTGTTACCTGATAATTTATTTACCGTGTTCTATGAAACTACGATTAGAAATGAAATTATAATAATACAAATAATATGAATACACTTTTTAGTTCCGTTGGAAATTTTTACTAACAAACCAAAATGTTTAAATTTATTTTAAAACCAAATAAACGCAGCACATATTATGATTGTTACACATGGTAGGTTTATAGCAGCTACCAT
>NW_013667845.1:123598-133875 GCF_000517525.1 Limulus polyphemus | reverse complement strand
CAAGGATCCCAATCTCGTAGCGCCACCTGTAGCTGTATAAAGAAAATATAAACTCTGTATAATACAGTAATAAGTGTAATGAATCTAAGTTTCAAATGGACAGCAACTGCCTGTTGTAGAAACCTACAGGTCTGAATACGAAAGGCGGAAGACTTTCGAGACGTCGTCTTCTACATTTGTAGGTTTCTACACAAGGCAGTTGCTGTCCATTTGAAACTTAGATTCATTACACTTATTAATGTTTTATACAGAGTTTATATTTTCTTTATACAGCTACAGGTGGCGCTACGAGATTGGGATCCTTGTAGATCGAGAATCGGTAAGTTTAAAAAATGTTTGTTTGTTGTTGTTTTTATTTCGCACAAAGCTACACGAGGATTATCTGCGCTAGCCGTCCCTAATTTAGCAGTTAAGACTAGAGGGAAGGAAGTTAGTCATCACCACCCACTGCCAACTCTTGGGCTACTCTTTAACCAACGAATAGTGGGATTGACCGCACATTATAACACCTCCACGGATGAAAGTGCGAGCATGTTTGGTGTGACGGGGATCCGAACTCGCGACTCTGAAATTGCGAGTCGAGCGCCCTAACCACCTGGCCATGCCGGGTCCTTAAAAAAAATTAAATGAGTATAATAAACATTCTTTTAGTTTTACATTTAAAAAGTATTTTAAGAATTCCATCCGGGTACATTATTCAGTTGGTATCCCAGATGGCACTTGGAATATCTGGTAACAGGTGGTAAATTTGATTCATTCTAGTAAAATATGCATTTTTGGTTAACATTTTTAGTGTGCTTTAAATTTTGTTTGGGGTAAAATGGAGCATTAAGTCAAACTATTTTTTTAGATAGTAAAATTGTGTTGTGAAATGGTGTTAACATGGATAGAGAATAAAACTTGCTATTTTTCAACAGTTCAATATACCAAGATGGTTAGCATAAAACGTTTTTAATTTTTGGTTTTATTCCAACTTAATTACTTAAGTTCATTTTGAAGAACAATTTCAGAGGTTGATATAGGCACCTCTTTAGATTTCTAGTACAATAAAATTATCTTTTTTTTTGCAAACAAGTAAAAAAGCCTGACGTTTTATAAATGTTTAGAAAAAAAACACTTCGCAGCTTGTAGTTTCAAATTTAAACCTAGCAAAAAAAAACACAAGACTTATCTCATTATAATACTGTATTAATTAAATTAATAATACTGATAATAATTTAAAATAATGTACAAAAAAAAAGAGCATTGTAATTTGTTATTCAATTCTGAAGAACTTTTGCTGACGGCTGGGGAGTGCTTGATGATAAAAAAACTATTGTGAATCCAGATAGAATATTATTCCATTTCGAACCAAAACGTTCAACTTATAACGAAATGTTTACTATTTGGGGTATCAATGTACGTACTCAATGAACTTTTGAAAGAAGAGAATGCCACTATAAATGAATATTGTTAACATATGACGAAACAGTTTTCATAGCCAGTGACCATTTAAACAAATAATTAATGAAAGTTTCATTACAAACAATCCGTTTTAACTTATGATAATATAGTTCATCATTATTGATGAACCCCGTGATTCCTGAATCAATGGTAATCCATTCATCCGTTCTTGATGAATACTTATAAGTTATAATGTCGTTCTTTAAAACGACCCCCTTTAAAACCACCGTAGGACAAAATATCATTTCTTTCGAATCTCTTTCATATCCAATAGAAGATGCTTTTATTCCTAATAAATCTTCTATTAGGATATATTTCTTAATGAACACTTTTGGCTACCGACCATATAATGGAAAGGAACGTCTTTTACAATGAGCCTCATTACCGTAACATAGAAATATGTGCCAGATTTTATTAATATTTTAATTTATGATGGAAAAGGATGTTCTTGAAGAATTTTCTGAATTTTAATCGAAGACAATATCAAAAACTGATTGAACATAGAGGTTCTGTTAACCTAGGATAGACCAGTACGACATTCTAAATGTATTTTCTGAAATAGTTAAGAAAAGGAATTCTTGTTTTAATCAAATTTTTGACCTCATGAGGGAAGAATGTATCATAGAAATCTGAATGAACCTTCTGAATCCACGATGGAAGAAGATGTCACTGCTAATGAACAATCTGGATCTATAGTGGGAGAAAGAACTATTCTTAAGACACTCTGCTAACTCTTGAAGATGTCGTTCTCAACAAGAATACTGACCTACAGCTAAGGATTTTGACGTTCCTAAATAAAAACATTGAACACATAATGGAAGTTTATGCCGTTCCTAATGATCCCACTGAATAGGTAGTGGAAGATGATGCCGTTTTTAATGAACCCACTGAACAGGTAGTGCAAGACAGTGCCGTTCCTAATGATCCCACTGAATAGGTAGTGGAAGATGATGCCGTTTTTAATGAACCCACTGAACAGGTAGTGCAAGACAGTGCCGTTCTTAATGAACCCACTAAAAAGGTAATGAAAATGATGCTGTTCCTAATGGATCCACTGAATAGGTAGTGGAAGATAGTGTCGATTTTAATGAAACCAATGAACAAATAGTGGAAAATGATGCTTTTACTAATGAATCCACTAAATAGGTAGTGGAAGATGGTGCCATTCTCAGTGTACCCACTGATAAAGTAATGAAGACGATGCCATTTCTAATGAATCCATTGAACAAATAGTGGAAGATGATGCCGTTACTAATGAATCCACTGAACAATTAGTGGAGGATTGTGCCATTTCAAAAATGAATCCACTAAATAGGTAGTGGAAGATGCGTCCGTTTCTAATGGATCCATTGAACAGATTATGCTATTACTAATGGACCCGTTAAGCGCTCTGTTCTAAGTACCACAGTGGAATGATGTAATATTTTACCTTTCCGTCTCGTGAATACCTGAGTCTCTTGAATTGCGGTTTTTAAAAACTTTAATATAATTCACAAGTAACACGACAGATTTTTTTATCAAGTCCAAAACTTTAATAACAAGCTTTCATCTCTATCTCGGACAGTCATTAAGTGTGTAAAGTTTTTAACGTAGAGAAACCAGAATCTCTTGTTTAATACCTAACGGTTGTGGGAATAGTGACAACAATACGTTATTGTAGCAGAGTTTAGCATTACTTGATTATATATGTATTCATTCTTTTATATAGGAAATATTTTCAGTAAGCAGCTGTGGACCAAGTATGAAGAATATCAAGATCATCTGACTTTTGTGGCAGTCCCGTGAGTTGATAATACTATATTTTATTATGTTGATTATTACATATGTAAGGAAAGTCAAATAACTACGTCTAAAATACGTTATATTAGTACTTCTAAGTTTAGTGAAAGTAAAAAAATAATCAAATAATTATAACTTTGAGAGATCGATAACTTTGACAAAATTCTGAAATAATTCCAATCAGTTTAATAAAACATAGGACGCTTTCTAAGCATCAGTATCTGTTATTCATGTATTAACAGTAGCAGTAGGAAAACAAAAAGTTATATGTATATATAAATTATTTGTCAAGAGATGGCGACACAATCTAGTTAATACTGTTTTGAACTGCGACATCGCTTTGTTCTTAAAATGAATGACAAATACACATATAATTAAAACATCTTGGTTTACGTAAATACACAAGGGCACAATACTCTGTGTATAACGACACACTAAAAATCAAATGTTAAGATATATTTTTCAAAATTAAGCCTTTTCATTCGGCTTGGGCAGGTGCTGTCCCCAAAATTTATAGTCCAATTTTATTACTTAAGTATTTTTTGAGTTTAAATTAGCTCATAAACATTTCAGTTTCTTTAAATATTCGACTTAACAGAACTAAGGTTTAAACATTATTAACATGAAAGCTTCGTTGTCAGTTCTTTAAACATCCATTTTTCGTTTCAAACTTATATTTTTACTTGTTACACATACACAACCTGGTGTATCTATTAAGACTGAAATAATTTTATTAACGAATAGCGCTGCACCTGAACTTCCCAGTCAATGGCTGACAACTTCAACCATGATTACTAAGTGTACAGCATGTGGGTTTTTCAACCAAGGATAACTCGTCATTGGCCTTTGATTAATAACCTATCAAACAACAAGCTCTGAAAGTAGGACATAATTAATGACTCATTTGCATGATAGTTATAATTTATTAGTGAAGGAAATTTCTATTTCTAATTAAAAACGTAAATTACTTATGTGAACGTACAATTCATAACGCAATCTAAAGTTTTCGGTAAATCCAGGACGCGCAAGACGACGTCCGATGTTCACTGTTTCTTTTTCATTCATACTTCTGAGCAAATCATTTAATCAAGTTAAAAGTCGCTATTTTTGATACACCGACAGAACGACCCAATACACAGAAGCTTGAAAATAATTGATGAATTGTAATATGGAAACCAAATCACAGTGAAATAGTGGTAACAAATATATATTTTAAATACACAATATATTTGCACATACATAATAAACTTAACAAGATATATTATAAAACAATTTAAAATTCAAAACGATTCTAATAGTAATTACATACTTAAGGATTAAATTAGCTCTCAACCAACAAAAGAAACTTGCATTATAAGCAAATATGCGTTGCAGTAATTCAACTTGAAAATGTTGATCCAGACCACTGATGTGGAAAACAAATATTTATAAACAAGTGGCTTGTTACTTGCTTTTGATAGTATTTACCTCTATTTCTGGTAATGTTAGAGTATAATATTCGTATATTATTCTAACTATCAGACAAAAGAAGACGAACTTTCATCCAAAGATGTTTAATCGTTGTTTGTAGTATAAATGTCCAGCTTAATCTCAGATTGTAAGTAGTGTGTCTTTCAAAAACGCGTCTGATTACTCGCAATGTCAATTTCTTTCCTTGTCACATAGAAGACAAAAAAGCTGTTAACGATTTTTATTTCTCCTAAGCCTAACTCATTAATTTTATTACTTCCATTTTTCAATGTTTTCTACCATCTGCTAACTGTTTTATTTTCTGATAGTTTGCTGAAAGAAAAGGAGGCCAATGACAATGAGTTTACGACCTTATGCCAACAACGACAGGGAGCTACAAAATATTCTCTTCAAGATTTGTTATTTCTCCCGGTAGGTAGTGCTGCAGTTTTAATATAGTTTTGTTTAATTATAGTATTTTGGCACTTGTATATAAAGTTAAAATCATAAATAATATTCAACGTTAAACTGGTACAGAATTAAAAACATATTATTTAGGCCTATCTATGGCCTTCAAAAAGTTGACGACCTTACATGTTTCGACGTTACAACGTCATCCTCAGGAGTGTGACCATCGCAAAAAAAATAACTAACCCAGAATTTTAGCGTTATAAGTCCTCAAACTTATCGCTGAGTTAATGGGGGACTAGAGAAAGCAGATGCATATTTATGAGCGGTATAAGTTTTGGAGTAAATAAAATGAGAAAGAAATAGAGTATAAAATGTACTTTTAAGGCTCTATTTCAGTACTGACCGAATAATAAACGGATACGTTAATTTTGCTGATTTTTATGCGAATTAGCGAGTTATTTCGTACATAGTTTGAACACAATTAATCGTCATTCCTTACACAATAGTGTGTTTATTGGATTAAAAACAACAACGGAATTTGCTTCCTTAGGCCGAATCAATTACGACCGCGCGATTATCAAAAGATTGTTTGTTTTGAAGTTAAGCTCAAAGCTACACAATGGGCTATCTGTGATCTGCCCACCACGGGTATCGAAACCCGGCTTCTATCGTTGTATGTCCGCAGACATACCGCTGTGCCACTGGGGGCTTATCAATAGCAATAAATTGCATTAACCATAGTAATAATGAGCTGTAAGGTTAAGTTATTCCTGTTTTTCTCTATGGCTAATTGATTCCGTCTGTCACACGGAGGATTAGCGGTAATTTTACGGACTCATAAGTCTAAAATTCGGGGTTCTTTCCCCTCGGTGGACAAAGCGCAGGTAGCCCATTGTGTAGCTTTGCGCTAAAACAACAACAACTGATTACATATAAATTTCACATGTGTATTAATCATGTTTTTCCTAGAAAGGTAGGTAATTGCGAAACCACATGTAACTTGTTTTTTGTTTGGGGTGAATTACGATACCTTTCACAATGAATAGGATAACACAATCAGAAAAAGCTGCTAATAGCACTTTTGCTCTACTCGTGAATAAAGCACAAATCTATTCCATTTACGCTAAAAACCAGTATTTTTATTAAGCAGCTTTCTAAGAAAGTGGCTTAGAATTGTTTAACCAAATATAATGATAATGCAAATTTTAGCTATCGAGATTTAAAAAGTTAAAATACTATATTCATAAGAAATCGTGAAGTTTTATTGTTCCCTAAGTAACTAGCTTTACTTCCTGAGTCTGCCTGAGATATGATTTTATTAAGCTTAAACGCCTCTTCCTGAACTACGTTTTTAATTAGTATTTTCACGTGAGAGTACCGCTAAGTTTGACCAACATATTAATGTATATTGTTTACCTGGAGAAATGAAACATTCGGTGTATCAACGTGTTAACTGGTTGCCTTCAAATATTGTGGAGGCAATAAATTTAAGTGAGTTTAAGAGAAAGCTTGATAACTATAAGAATGATAAGGGCTGGCTATAAGGTTTATTCATTTTATTTAATTTTTAGTTTTATTTAGAGGATGTGATAGCCTAGATGGATCAATAGGTCCCTTGTTGTCCCTAAACATTATATTATTATGATATGTTTTGCACAGCGGTATGTCTGCGATACCCGTGGTGGGCAGAGCACAGATAGCCCATTTGTGTAGCTTTGTGGTTAATTACAAACAAACAAACATTATGATATGTTATGTTAATAAGAACTTCCGAGTCAAAGTAAAAGAGAGTGTATGACAATATGGCAATTACACTATAACAGTTGGCTCGGCATGGCCAGGTGGTTAGGGAGCTCGCAATCTGCGGGGCGCGGGTTCGAATCTCCCTCAGCCGTGGGGGCGTTATAATGTGACGGTAAAAGAGTAGCCGAAGAGTTGACGGTGGGTGATGATGACTAGCTGCCTTCCCTCTAGTCTTACACTGCTAAATTAGGGACGGCTAGCGCAGATAGCCCTCGTGTAGCTTTGCGCGAAATTCAAAACAAACACTATAACATTTATATCCCGAGATGACAAGGCCTTTCACCAGTACCAGGGATCTTCTGGCAGGCTGTGATACGACAGACACATTACTGATTTGTTAGGTCATTTCATTACAATCCTTCAAAAGTACTGGCGGGATACCAGAGGGTTACGTCCTCTATCGCCAAGAGGATGGACGTCTAATAGAGGTGGGGTGGAATATGCGCATAAAGTGTGGCGGTGTAGACTGCATTAAATTGTTTAAGTGTAATGTTACATGTTTTAATGTATTCACGAGATACACATCAATTTCCTTTGATGTGCTAGCGAGAGATATAAGTTTATGTACTCACGAAATGAATATCAATACAGTTTGTTGAGCTCACTGGCGGCATCTTTTGTTGTAATTTTTTACTACTTTAAACATTCTTTGTTTTTATCAGCTACATCCAAACAGTTTTTGTTGTTCATGTTACGTTTGAAAATTTTCTACTAAACTCATTACTTACTATTTCTTGGTACTCATTAACCCTAACTGAACCTTCCTTGTTATGCTCACTTGCCACATTTGTAAAATATTTGAGGTTCTTGCAATATCCTTTTTAACATCATTTACTGTGCTCACGGCTTATATTTATTATGTTTTACTGTCTTCAGGCTTAAATTTAATATATTTTACTGTGTTCAGGCCTAGATAATATCTTTTACTATGTTTAGGCTTACATTTAATATCTTTTACTGTGTTCACGGCCTAGATTTTAATATATTTTACTGTGTTCATGGCCTACATTGAATATATTTTACTTTGTTCAAGGCTTACATTTAACGTCTTTTACTGTATTCACGGCTTACATTTAACATCTTTTACTGTATTCATGGCTTACATTTAATATCTTTTACTGTGTTCACGGCCTAGATTTTAATATATTTTACCGTGTTCATGGCCTACATTGAATATATTTTACTTTGTTCAAGGCTTACATTTAATATCTTTTACTGTATTCACAGCCTACATTTAACATCTTTTACTGTATTCACGACTTACATTTAATATATTTTACTATGTTTACCGCCTACAGTAACATTTTTTACTATTCCCACTGCTTGCAATTAACATAATTTATTGTCTTCACGTGATGCAATTAGAAATTGTTAATTTTTTTTTATTACAAGTTAAATCTTTTACAGTAAGGAATATTATTTTTTAGAACAGGTATGACGTTTCGATCACTAATGCGATCATTCTCAAGTATACTTTGAAGACCTCTGCAGGAAAGTAATAATAGAATCAAATCGTAAATCCAATCAACAGCAACTAATCCCAAGTCCAAGACCACAAGAAGAATCTCCATCTCATTCATCGAAGGACAACGAAGAATCATCGGAAATATTCAACATTCCTAAAAACAAGAACAACTTGATGAGCAATTTTTCTACCAGTTGTACTTGAGAATCATCGTACCAGTAATCGAAACATCGTACTTGTTTTAAAGAATGATCTTCCTTACTGTAAAAGTTGTAACTTGTAGTAAGATAACACTTAATCAGTAAGTAAACTCAAAACAAAATTGTTAGTTATAGTCATAAGGTGCATGATCATAATTTTAAACTTTTTTTCAAATTGTTATTTGATGTTTATGTGACATTAGAAAATCGTTTCTCCACTTATGTGTCACATTTGGGCATCGGTTCTGGTGAGCTCACGACCTACTTATGACTACTTTTTGTTGTACTATCTAACCAATCTAGATCTGTACGTTTAATTATCTGTGCCAGGTTTGACATTATTTATTATACTAACTAGTCATCTACGGATACCCATTTTGTCCTTACTAGTCTCGGTTGGCCACTCTTTTTATATATTCACGAGGTACATTTGGAAATTTATTGTTAGTCACATTTGACTGTCTTGGCTGCACTTACTAATCCCATTTGTACATCCCTTCCTGTACCGACTAACTACATTTGCCCGTCCTTGTGATTCATGCTTTATTAATATATTTTCTGCTGTATTCTTGCTAGGTACATAGGATGGCTATACATGAGCGTTGTAGGTCTCTGTCCTGGTAGTTTAGGCTTCATGCTATATAAGGTGCTGCTCAGGTTGAAAATACCATTATCATCTACTTATTAGACTTATGCGTTGTTTTACTCCCATTTTCCCATTAAACGAACAAACAGGTCATTAAAATTTGTTATAAAAACAAATTAACTGTAGATTTTTTTATTACTTTCCTTTTAATTTATCATTGTGACTCGTCATCAAAGCTGCAGCAGACAATTTAAAGGAATGCGGATAAAAAAAACAACAACAGCAGCAACAACAAAAACACCTGCAGTTAACTTTTTTATAATAATTTCTAGGGCTATGGACTTTCCAATATTTCGGTGCCAATTGTCGTTTACAACGAAACAGGTCATTAGACTTAATTTAAGTAGCAATGTATTGTATCCATTTTTAAACAAATTTTTTTAAAGAAACATTGTTTGAACTATCATTGTTACTGTCATTTATCTTATTTAATCATTATTTTACATTTGTTAGCTGACAATTCAGTTTATAAAGTTTTAAGGCAATTTGCTGTTGTAAGCTATATTTCAGTGTTTGCTGGAGTGAGTTGCTAATCATTATGATGTAATAACCAAGAATCTTCGTCGAATATATAGATACGAGGGTAAAATATTTATAAATACCAGTGAAGTTAGTGATGTGATTGAGTATTCAGTGATTTTATGAGTTATGTTCGAGCGATTAGAGAAGAAATTCTGCAAATAACTTTTTCTTAGTTAAGTGTACTCACTATTAATGAAGATAAATTCCGTTAAACGTTATTAATATATTAGGCCTAATTTAGTATCTGTTGAAATGTTTTTTATTTCAATTTAGGCCTACAGGTTAAAGTAGCTGTAAAAAACGTTAAAAAAAAGAGATAAATTAATTTGCTGTTGTTACATGGACCACACTGCACATTATTTTTACCAAATAATCCAGAAGAATGTGGTGAGCGGTATAATAATGTTACAACACTGACACACTGTATTAAACACTAAGTTGATACATCTACTCAAACAAATTAAAAGTGTAAGATACTGTTACACGTCTGTGTTCGTTTGTTAATTTTCCTAAAAAATTCTTTCCGAAGAAACTTTAGCGATACAAGTCCTTTCTTAAA
>NW_013667845.1:117096-123373 GCF_000517525.1 Limulus polyphemus | reverse complement strand
GACTCAATTGTCCGTCTCTATCTCTATCTGCAATTCAATTCCATTGTTGCCGTCACTTCTTGGCGGTCTTATATACAAGAATACCACACACCTAGTAAACACTCGAGCATTCAAGAACCTTCGAGAATATCATGACGTGTTACTAGAGTCACGTGACTTCCGCTGTCGTAACAAAACGATATGTTTGGGATTACTGTCTTCTCGAATGTACTTTGTGTACTTTTTGAGATGTTTATGAATTTTTAAATTTTCGCATTTGTTTGTTCGTTAAAATGTCCTTAGAGATATAGGTTATTATTATTTTGGTTTATCAATAAACTACTTTATACTCTTTACTTTTTTTCTCGAGTCATATAAGCGATTCTAACAACTGTACTTAGATAGGAATAAGCTTTGAAGTAAATATATATAGGGATAATCTTTGAAGTAACTATGGATAACACTTGAAGTAAATAGATAGGGATAAACTTTGAGTAAATATTTAGGTATAACCTTTGAGTAAATATGTAAGGTAACCTTTAAAGTAAATAGGTAGGAATAACCTTTGATGGGTAAGAATAACATTTGAAGTAAATATGTAGGGATAACCTTTGAATTAAATAGGTAGAGATAACCTTTGATAGGTTGTTTAGGCAGAGTATTCATAACGAATCTAAGTTTCAAATGTACAACAACAACCTTTGAAGAAAATAGGTTGAGATAACCTTTAAAGTAAATAGATATGAGTAGCATTCGAAGTAAATATGTAGGGATAACCTTTGAAGTAAATGCATGAAATGCCAACAACATATGTAGAATGTTAGTATAATTGATCCACAGTGTGGTAGGATAATAACACACTGAAACTATAACAATTAAAATCTGACTGAGGTGTTCACTTGTCTGATACTGAAGAAATTCATAATTGGAGTCCGGATTCTATCGTAACTAACAATAGTTCCGGTTCGTTAGTCACGTGGCGTATAGCTGTACATTTGTTCTACTGGATATTCGTTGTATGCAAAGTAATATTGCGTGTGTACATATTTGTGGGTTAACACTCGTATACGCTGATGTATTACATAAGAAAGGCTCTAACCATGAAAGTGTCAACGCCCGTTTAGCGTAGACCTAAAGTGTGCTTAGTGAAGCTTCGTGAATTACAGTATATGGTATGGTTTGTCCTAAATTTTATCAGCATATTTCAAGCTCTACAAGAGCTAGAGAATTTATTGGAGCTAATGGGGACATATTTTGTTCCATTATCTACAGTAGGATCCTTTTTGTTTATCTCATTTGAAAAATTCCAGATCCGATACATGAAATGTTTCAGCAACATTCTGTTACTCAAATTGCTTGGTCAACAATTTTTTCAGAAGCAACGAACTTTTAATTACGTACACATAATATCTTCAGTAATCCTACCACAGACTGTATAGTAAGCCTTTCGTTTTAGGGGGTGGGAGGGAGATTAACTTAGATGTTAACCAGTATGCAAGCGCAAATAATTATATGCTTCATCGTTGATTGTGTATTTTATTAGCTATTCTCTACATCTGAGTTATTTTTAGCAACAGCTTTGTCTTAGATACAAAAGAGGTTTCAAAAGATTAAAGAGAAAGAACTGAAACTTGGTCAACGTTTTTTTATTTTAACTATTTTTGATTGTTACCTAACAATATAGGAATCCACTGAACTGATATCTAGGTGCAGTCATTGTGCTGTCTATATATTCTAGAACTCCTGTTATGTTGATCGATTTGGGTATCGTATCATACTTTTTGGCACAATTAGTTATTTATTTAGCGGATTTGACTTGATGCGTCAACGGAAGATGTTATTCGTTAAGATAGAAACCTGGAGAGGATTAAAGTCAAAATAATCCTACCGTCACTGAATGATTCCTTAGTGGATTTCTTGTTAGTCTTTTAAAGAGAATCTTGATAGAGAGGGATTTAACGTAGTTCATGGATTAAATTGCTGTTAGTCCTATGAAACTTTCATCGGATTAGTTAGTGTTAAGAGTGAGAATCTTGGGGGTTATTCAGGTTCTTCAATATTGGTTATACTGGTAACGTGGCTATTTTTTTAATAATTTTTGCGGTAACCTTGGTTTGATAGCATTGTTATACACAATATATAGTTATCAGTATAACTTTGTTTATCTGAATTTGAGGAATTTCATATTGTTCATAGATCAAAAACAAAATGAAAGTACAGCTTGAACAAGGCTACAACACCTTATAGAAATGACTATTTTTCCCGCCAAAAACTAGATCTTAAATTAAATTTTTAAGTGTTAATTTTTTGGATATACCCCGAAATGTAGCGAATTATTGTTCTCTCTTTCATTTCTTTCTTTTTACTTTGTTCGTTTACAGTATCACTATATTTCAACTTGTCTATCTATTTATTATTCTGTCTGTCTGTGCAGAGTACAGCTAAAGTATTCAGTGTATATACATACGTCCATGTATATACGTTTTTGTGTCAACGGGACCCGAACCGTAAACCCGCTTATTCACAGTCCGGGCACACTGACCACTTGGTCCCGCTCGGCCCATCATTTTACTATTCGACATGTTTTATAACTTAATGTTTTAAATTTACGGAGTAATTCTAAAGTATACTTTCTGTGTTACTTTACTTTGTGTTTTCTTTTTCAGAGTTGTAGTATGTTAATTTCTGTCGATTTTAAGTTACCTGACAAGAGGGGAGGGAGGTGTTCGCTCTCACAAAAGCAGTCACAGACTAAAAATGGAGGGTGTTCACCTTCACAAAAGCAGTCACGGACTAAAAATGGAGGGTGTTCACCTTCACAAAAGCAGTCACAGACTAAAAATGGAGGGAGTTCACCTTCACAAAAGCAGTCAAGGACTAAAAATGGGCATTCATAAGTTTAACAAAGTACTCAGTTTCCAATTGTAAAACTCTTCAGCTCGGAATTATAAAGTTAAACTACATGTTAAAACTAAACGAGATCTCAAAATAAATAAATAACAATTTAAAATTACTTTAAAATTATATCAAAAATCGGCTTCAAAAATGAAATTATTATAAAAGACATCTAAATGTCACAATTCCATTTATTTCTAAAAAAAATTATTATTTTTTATAGAAACAGAACTTCAAAATTACAAAAATGTAACATCTTAGTAGCAAATAAATATATTTACGTATGGTAAGAAGTAAAATATAATAGAAAAATATTGTATTGAACAAACCTTGCTGAAACTTTCTGGTCCCCCCAGTGGCTCAGACAATAAGTTTGTTGCCTTATAACGCTAAAAACTGAGAATAGCACAGATAGCCCATCATTGTAAGTCTTTGCGCTTCACAACAAACAAACCAAAAAAAGCCGTAACTTTGCCCTTGAACCTTGTAACGTCCTCTATACAGTTGAATAATTTAATTCTATCCATTTTTCATTTAATTTAGCATTAAGTAAAGAGGGATTATTTTAATAATATATTTTGTTTATTTTCACAAGCCAAGAATGGTTCACCGAAGTTCATTGAACTTTCGTTTCGAACACATTTGCTTAGTGGTGTAGGACCTTTAATGGAATTTCTAAATCTTGATTTATGAAGTTTAAGACGTTGTCTGGGATAACATAATTTCCTCCCAGTAAGTCCTAAGATACTTTTGCTTTTTGACAACATATCTGTACTTACAAAGATCACAATTGATTCTCCCAGAAGAAGAAAAAACTATTCTTTATTTTTCTTATAATCGACTTTACTTATAATCGACCTTTAAAGGTTTTTAGACTGTCTGCGAGAGAGAATAATTTTACAATTTGGAAAATATTTTGAAGTGTTAAAGCTTGGACAATAAGTGGTCACAAAATAATTGTTAAGAAACATTGATTAACTTTGGTCTTAACTATACCATAACCTCTATTTATAATATATAAGGGAGAACGACAGTCAGTTGAATTTTTTTAATTCTTGTAACTTTTCTACAAGAACCTCAAGAGTCTGATATAAGAAAACAAAGCCTTTGTTCGAAATACACAGAAATATTTAACTTCGTGTGTTAAGAATGACTACTATAAAAGTGTTCATGTATTTATGAGAGTTCGTTGTTTTATAGGAAACATCTGTTTTTATCTTTTCCTTTGCACTTACTTTAACAAGAACATCCGGATAAAGTGCTGGTATCCAGTTCATAAGTAAACGGGGTAGTTATTAATCTGATTCAAAATATTATGAAACAAGACTAGATCAAAATAAACATTTCAGATAATAAAATAATCAACTAAAAATTTGTTTTCAAAATAATTTTGGTATAACTTACGTAATTAAGCTTAGAAATGTTGGTAAGTTGTTTTAAAAAAATACACCAATTAAAGTGCAGTTTTTATTTGTACAGTTGTTTCTAGCTGATAATAAATTTGTTCATAATTAAGAAATAAATTATGAATTTTAAATTCAACCCTCTAAGAATTTAACTTTCTATTAAATCTCGTTTGGCTAAGATTTTGATAACGAAATAAATAGTATTCAGTTGCTTTTTTAATTCACATTCATGGATAACATTTAATATCGCTTCTAGTGGCTCAGCAGTAAGTCTAATGACATATATCTCTAAAAAATGGATTTCGATAACCGTGGTGGGCACAGCACAAATAGCTCATTGTGTAACTTTGTGCTTAACAAAAAAACAAACAAACATTTCATATTAAAGAAATAACTTCAAAATAAGAAACCCCGGTCCTAACTTTTATAGGGTACTCAGGTGAGTCAACGGCTTAGGGAATTACAACGCTAAAATCCAGGGTTCAGTTCCTCACGTTGGGCAGAGTGCAAATAGCCCATTGTGTGGCTTTGCGCTAAAACAAAACAAAGAAACTAACTAACTTTTATAGAGAGACAAGATCTCTCTCATCCTTAATTAGTAGTATTAGCAACTTAATTATAAAAGTTTTAATCAAATATTCTAAACTCTAAAAGGTTCCGTAACCACTGTTGTAGGAAGCAATTTTGAAGTGGTCAGCTCATTGCCACATTGCCATTTCTAGGGGGATCTGGAGGTATGCTCCAAAAAGTTTAGAAAATTTAATGCTATGAGATTGAATACATAAGTTGTAGCTATACATGCCATGAAAAAGTGGTCAGGCCTTGGCTTGACTGACCTTACCGTTTCCTACGGCCCTGGTAACTGTTTTTAAACGACCAACAGTAAGGCGTCCAGAAAATTTAGGAGGGTCTTTAAGAAATTTACAGTTTCTTTCGGTTGCTTAGAGCGTTTTTCAACTACCGGTTTATGGGATTTTACGAAAACAAACAAACAAACAAAAAATTGACAGAATATTCGTGTGATAATAGTAATGGATTTTTGCTGTACTTGATTTTAGTGGTTGAGAGACAATTTAAGGAAGCAGCAAGCCGGTCCCTGGTATCGAAAAGGTTGAGAAACACTGACTTAGAGGATAGTGAATGAATTACTTAAAGATAAAGTACAAAAGTCATTAAACTGACATTACTTTCTAAAGTCTAGGAATTGTCACAGTAAAAGCAACTAACAAAGGCCTATTTAAATAGCTTAATTAATTTCTAGGGATGAGTTTCCTTGTGAAACTATCATTTCATCTATCAGATAAAGTAAGTACATAATGCGGAAGGCGCCCAATTCTGGTGCCAAGACTTCGAAACATTCAAATCCAACAGGTTATTCCATGTAATCCACGTATGTCAAAAGGTTAAACTTCAGGCGCCTTCGGGGTTTCATCACCCTTTAGACTAGACTAGAAGGGTGGGCAACATGGGGAATGCAACCCACAGTACAAGTAATAAATGATATAATAAAAATGCTACACATTTTATTTTTGACAGGATTGTTGACGTGAGGAAAAGAACTGTCATTCATAAGAAATAATATGTCGGTCATTACTGTAGGTTTCCGTTGATATGTCAAGGTATATGTCGAAAGTTCCTCATGTGTGTGTATGTAAGTTAGTCTTATCGTAAGACAGTGCATTAACTCGTAGGAAACTTGTATGAATAGCATTATTTAACAGATATAGATTAGATGGGTGATTCAGAATGAAATTTTATCTTTTCAATAAAAATAGTTGAATCGTGCTTATAACTTAATTTTCAGACTTCGTTTTTTTTAACTTATCAAATTATATGAATAAGGGAGCTCATGCAAAACGAGAAATGCATGCTGACTGAACTATTTCTGGAGCTAACAGTCAGATGACTACATGCAAAACGAGAAATGCATGCTGACTGAACTATTTCTGGAGCTAACAGTCAGATGACTACATGCAAAACGAGAAATGCATGCTGAC
>NW_013667845.1:104091-116548 GCF_000517525.1 Limulus polyphemus | reverse complement strand
CTCGTGTAGCTTTGCACGAAATTCAAACCAAACCTATTCTAAAGATTAGCATACGTTTCAAATCTAATAGTAAGCTAAATGATTTAAAGAAGTATTATATATAATCAAACTGCTACAACTCATTCGTGTATTCTACAATTCAACTACATAACGTACTAAGTTAATTTCTTCCGAGAATTAAAGCAGATTATTTATCTCAAATATGTTTCAATTCCAATCAAGCCTTGTCTCTTTCGATTTAGTAACTTAGTACTAAACTGGTTGTTTCAAAACTAACTTCAACCCTGAAGTCTCACCATTCTATCTTTAAAATATTAGCGGATATTAGTTGTTGTCATGGTTAGTAATGTAGTCTGTGCCCGTGATACGCAAACTGTGGAGTGCGGAGAGTCGGTAGGGGGCTCACATAACTATAACTATAGAAGCATGTTAATTATATCTGAAAGTACAGATTTAAAATTAAAGAATTTTAAAAATTACTGCTCAAATATTAATACTATTAAATAGTAGAGTAACAACAGTTAATACGGGAAAATGAACATATATAATATATATACACAGATGATTTATATGGGGAGCGGTGGGGGTCGTAAAAAATGCGTGTTTAGAAGGGGGCACTATAAGAAAACTTTACGCACCGCTGGTCTGTACCATCTACTCATCTCAGAACATTACGCATTTTGACTGAGAATCCCACTGAATGAAACTATAGATACTGAATACCTTAACAGTAATGTACACTGAATATTTACCCTCCCATGGCACAGCGGAATGTCTGCGGACTTACAACGCTAGAAACCGGATTTCGATACCCGTGGTGGGCAGAGCACAGATAGCCCATTGTGTAGCTTTTTGCTGAACTTAAAAAATACAATACTGAATATGTTGTGTATTTGCTATGGGCTGAGATTTGGAGACCAATGGTTTAATTAGAAATTTTAATGACTAAAACTGCTTTAGGTTTCGGTTACCACATTACAACCTCTAATGGAAGAGCCTGGAAAAACTCTTTCTCTGGTTGTTAGTGACCATGGTTTGGAGCCTGGTGTGTTATCCACTCGCCCGATCTTACTCCACAAGAATTTCAATTAAAAATCCACGGATGCTTTCCTTCTCAGGACTTTCCTGAAGACGGCAACAGATTAGTAGTCAAAAAGTAGGTTATAAACGAGTTAATGACTGGTATCTAGTATGAAAAGGAAATAATTAATAATTTGTCTTAGATGATCGTATAATCTATTTACCCTGATAACAGTAAGTACTGTTAGTCTACAATAAATGTTAGAACAAGAGTACCTACTACTAGTCTAAAATAAGTGTTAGAACAAGAGCAATTGCTGCTGATCTACAATAAGTGTTAGAACAAGAGCAATTACTGTTGGTCTACAGTACCTGTTAGAACAAGAGCAATTACTGCTGGTCTACAATAAGTGTTAGAACAAGAGCAATTACTGTTGATCTACAATAAGTGTTAGAACAAGAGTAACTACTATTGGTCTACATAGATGTTAGAACAAGAGCAATTACTGTTGATCTACAATAAGTGTTAGAACAAGAGTAATTACTGTTGATCCATAATAAGTGTTAGAACAAGAGTAACTACTATTGGTCTACAATAAATGTTAGAACAAGAGTACTTACTACTAGTCTACAATAAGTGTTAGAACAAGAGCAATTACTGTTAGTCCACAGTAAGTGTTAGAACAAGAGTAACTACTATTGGTCTACAATAAATGTTAGAACAAGAGTACTTACTACTAGTCTACAATAAGTGCAAGAATAAAAAGCACTTGAACGCTAACAAGCAGTAACTCGTTAAGTACAGCAACCGAAAAAAGATTGTCTCGGTTCATTAAGGTTGCCTTGACTTATTTTTTAAGATTGTCTATTCTCTAAGTCATCCTGATCATTATCTATTTTCTAGTCTTTATATAAATTTCAAACCGTTTTTTTAAATTAATTTATTTGAGGTCTTGTGTTCTACTTTTGTTTTCAAAACAAACGTGGGTATTCTATCAGAAAACTTATCTTATTGCCGTCTGTCGGTCAAGTGTGAAACGTATGATTACAAAAAATAACTATCTATTAGGTGTAAAATAAAATGTATGGCATGTTTTAGTACAATATAAAACCTGAAATAAAAAAAAATATTGTTTTTGATAATACTGAATGTTCAACAGGCAAACAAAATTCATAGAGCTATTTAAACGGTTGAATTTGGCCAGTACGGATGTTTGTAAAACTTAGTTTTAACTATTTTATTTCTAATGTCGAATTCACGGTTTAAATGATTTGTTAGCCCCCCTCCCCGGTGGCACAGCGGACTTACAACGCTAGAATCCTGGTTTCGATACCCGTGGTGGGCAGAACACAGATAGCCCATTGTGTAGCTTTGTGCTTAATTACAAACAAACAAACTGATTTGTTATGAAGCTGTTTCGTTAGCTACTTTGTTTACTCATTTATCGGAAATAACACGTCAACTGTTAGCTTATTCGAGGGCGTGGCCTACTGATTAGCTTGCCCGGACAGTGAATTCGAGGAATCGTGGTTCGCCTACCGCTATTGCAGATAAGAGTAGTCCAAGAATTGGCGGTAGGGCCATTGACTATCTGCCCTTCCTCTTGTCTGTCACTTCAAAACTGGGGATGGGGGGTGTATGTAGGTAGGCCTTTGTGTAGTTTTGCGCGAAATTCTGAAACAAACTGCTTTCGCCACGATTGGAAACCTAGAGATTATTTAGTGTTTTCTTTTTCATTTGTTAAAATTGCTATAGACTAGGAGATCGGTGTTAATTTGCGAATTTTTGTTTAATGCAGTAGGCCTAAAGAGGGTGTTGAAAATATTGTATTTTCTCAGCTTTGTTTAGTAGATATTCCAGAAAATAATTTAGTCACATGTAGATATTTGGGGTTTTTCCTGTGTTAATGTGTTACTTAGCCCGGCAAACTTACATTAGGATATTTTACTAGTATGTATGTTTAACTGATGTTCAAAAGCTCACCATGTGGTTACGTTATTTCTAAAGCTTACCAGATAGTTATTCTATTTCTATCAATTCTTGACATATTTGACTCAGTGAAGTTACTAATGGATATATTAATTATGCACGAATTTTGCTATACGGTCCACTTGGTATCTCAGTAATATCTTATACTAGTAGCGAGCCGCAAAAACATTGCAACAGTACTTCTTTAAATACAAGACTTCTAGAGTGATACAAAAGAATTCTAACCGCAGACACCAAACTCTTTAATGCCATTTGTGTTGGCCCGGCATGGCCAGGTGGTTAGGGCGCTCGACTCGTAATCTGAAGGTCACGGGTTCGAATCCCCGTCACACCAAATATGCTCGCTCTGTCAGCCGTGGGGGCGTTATAATTTGACCGTCAATCCCACTATTCGTTGGTAAAAGAGTAGCCCAAAAGTTGGCGGTGGGTGGTGATGACTAGCTGCCTTCCCTCTAGTCTTACACTGCTAAATTAGGGACGGCTAGCGCAGATAGCTCTCGTGTAGCTTTGCGCGAAATTCAAAAACAAAACAAACAAACAAAAAACAACAAAAGCCACTTGTGTTAGGCCTAACATTAGTTAAGCCTTTATTAAATACGTCCAATATTCGATAAAGAGATCAATCAACACTCTAACTTATGTACGTTTTTTTTGTTTTTTTTTGCGGTGGTAAGTTAAGGCTAAACTTTACCGTATTTCATACTATCGATAAATAAACTTTTGATGTTATTCTACGACCTAACGTTAGACCTTTTTAAAACTGATAAGCTTCTAATATTTTGTTGCAAAATGTCTACTAAAGTATAATTACATCCGCCTTTTGTTACATCTGTTCAAATGAAATACGCATGCATCCGCATTTAGATAGTAAGGACAGACAAAAACTGAGTATTATTATAATATATAGGCTCCTATGTTTTTTCTCTGTCTTTGTGCAAAGATATATTTAAATGCTCTTCATTCTATTTTCGGTTCGATAGTTAACCAATGAAGATGTCGTTTTAGTTATGTATGATTTTTGAAACTTTTCAGTCGATTTACTGTGGAATATATTAATTATCTGTGGTTTTTATTCTCCGTTGGGGTCAGTAGAAGGAATGTTGGCTGTTATAGTTACGTGTGTTTTTATCCCTTTTAGCTGAGCAGAGTTACAATGAAATATTTGGATTATGTTTAGTTTTTATTCTCCTTTGGACTCCGTAGAGGAATAGCAGGATGTCGTTATAGCTATGTGTGTTTCTATTCTTTTTTGACTAAATAGATTTACAAGCAGTATCTACCTTAGAGTTTTTTGCCGCCCTTGTCAGAGAAGTATTTTACTGCTCTAGGCAAGATGTAAAAGCTATCTGTTAGGTTTGTGTAGGTTAGGCTAACTAAATGACGCGGACGCTAAAAAAAAAGTACATTATTTTACATAATAGGTACACCATGTGTATTAGACCCCGGTGGCTCAGCGGTAAGTCTGAGTTCTTATAACTTTAAAATTAGGGTTTTTATACCTGCGATGGACATAGCACAGATAGCCCATTGTGTAGCTTTGTGCTTAACACCCAACAAACAAATCATTTTTTAAGGATATAACTTTGACATTTTCATTGAAATTCAAAATTTAGAATTATAAGTGCAAAATTTACGTATCAAAACGAAACAATAAAAAGTTTTCGTTAGAATTCATTTTACAGACTTTTAATGAAGCACACTATTGAACAAGCTCTTCTTTGAAGTCCACTGATTCAGCGATCTCACATTCAATTGGTAAACTGGAAATGTAACCTGTGGGTCGCGGGCTCGAATCCCCGTTCTACCAAACATGCTCGCCCTTTCAGCCGTGGGGCATTATAATGTGACGGTCAATCCCGCTATTCGTTGGTAAAAGAGTAGCCAAAGAGTTGGCGGTGAGTGGTGATGACTAGTTGTCTTCCTTCTAGTCTTACACTGCTAAATTAGGGACGGCTAGCGCAGATAGCCCTCGTGTATCTTTGCGCGAAATTCAAAATAAACAAACAGACATTTTAAAATTTCTCCCGTGAGACAAATTAATCGGGACTGAAAATTAACCGGACGATCTCAATTAACACGCTTCATGTTTAATTATGACATGAAGATCCCACTGGGTGAACCGCTGAAGTGTAGAAGTTACAACACTGTAGTAGGACAATACGCTACAGATCAACGTTCCACAAACAAACAATTCATATTTGTTTCGTCACGTCTTCAAAACTGAGCCCTAATTATTGAAGTTTTTGGCAGTAGTTGCCCTATCATACCAACAACCGTTGGTTCTTTTGTTTCAAAGTGTTCTCTAATGTTAACTTCATCAGAATCTACTTTAGTGAATTAAATTATCGTCTCTTCTTTGCAACGGATGTCTGTAATACAGTCCAATAGAGTAGCATTTTGTATTTCCAAGTTTGGAATTATTTTCTTAATATAATGCACCTTTAGTTTCGGTGTTCTCAATTTACTCAAATTATTTATCATTTCAACATCAAATCTGGCAAAAACTACGAAGAAATACAGAAAATTACCGTTCTTGTGTTCATCTAGAAAGTCTGAAGGTTATTTTTTTTTCGTTTTGTTTAAACTCTCATTTTCTTTTATTAGCAATTCTCTATCATTACGTCTTTTCTCGCTGTTCTTACATTTTACCGCCCAAGGCACATACGTAATTTACCTGTACGTTAAGGCCGACTCTGTTGTAAGGGAATATTTGAATTATGTGTAATTTTATTTTCCGGTTGACTCAGTAAGAAGAAAAATGGGATATTTTATGTACGTTGTTATCCTCTTTGAGTAGGTTCACAGAAGAATATTTGAATTACTAGCAGAGAGCCCCAAAACATTTGCGGTCAAATTAGTATATTTAGTGAAACAGCACTACTTTAATTACAGGATTTCTAAAATATTCTAATCGCAGACGCCGAAATCTATAAGTCCACTTGTCTTAAGCTTAATATTAGTTAAGCTTTTATTAACTATGGCCTCTATCCAATAAAGATATAAATTAACACTGTAACTTGTGTACGTTGTTTGCTTTAGTTTACTTAAGGGTAAACTTTATCGTACTTAATACTATCAGTAAATAAATTTGTAATGTTATTCTACGACCCAAAGTTAGACCTTTTTAAAAACTTTGATAAGCTTTTAATATGTTGGTGTGTAAAATGTCTGCTGAAGTATATTTGCATCCGCCATTTGTTTACATCCGTTGAAATGAATTGCGTACGCATGCGCATTTTCAGGACAGACAAAAAAAAAGTATTATGCTAATAGATATGTGATTTTATTCTTTGTATGGCTTAGTAATAAGAAAGGTAGTCTGTTATATTTACGTTATATCTTCTTTGAGTGTATTATATGTGGGTTTTTTCCCCGGTTGACTCGCTAAGACAAACACACACACACAAAAACAAAACAAAAAAAAACGCTGCCATGTTATTAAAGGAGTTTTAAGATCTGATTACTTTATATGATATTTTATCACAAAGCTAACTTCAAAGTATTTGTTTCTCGTTTAGGCTTGCTTGTTGTTAATCACAAAACTACACAATGACATGATTGTGCTCTGCCAACGAAGATTATCGAAACCTGATTTTTAGCGTTATAAGCCTCCAGACTTACCGCTGAGCCACCGGGCGGTTTCTTGTTTAATTAAATGATTTGTAAATCACTGACTTATGGAGACTCTTCTGACATAAGTGAGGTCCTCGCGGACCCTGTCCTAATTATCTTCTTGCCTAAGGACCTAAATAAAGTTCGTTTTTTAATTTTTAAACATTTGTGAAGTTTGAGTTTTTTAGAACATGTAAAGAGTAGAGCATCAACAACTCAGCCGCTTGGATACATGTATATAATTTTATATAAAAATGTCTGTGTTCTAAAAGGGCTCTTAAAAAGCTCATTGCGGGCCCTTGGCTGAAAATCTGCTATGTATACGTAACAGCTATAAATATGAGCTTTAGTTTGTTTTATTCTTTGTGCTCCTATACTCCAGCGTTGGCTGAGACTAGTTGTAAATTGTCATTGTTCTAACTCTATACTTCGGCGTTGGTTGAAGGTAGCTATAAGTTGCTGTTATTTTAACCCTATACTTCAATGTTGGCTGAGGTAACGATACTGTTTTAATCCTATCATCCAGTGTTGGCTGAGGCTAGCTGTAAGATGCTATTGTCTTAACCTTATACATCAGCGTTGGCGGATGCTAGCAGTAAGGTGCTGATGTTTTAACCCTATACTCCAGCGTTGGCTGAGGGTAGCTGTAAGGAGCTAATGTTTTAATCCTATACTCCAGCGTTGATTGAGGAATCAACGCTGAAGTACAGAGTTAAAACATTAGCACCTTACAGCTAGGAGGCTAGCTGTAAGGTGGTATTATTTTAACTTTTATTTAATAATAATCATGTAAGTTAAGGCCCCGCAGTGGCATAGCGGTATGTCTGCGGACTTCCAACGCTAGAAACCGAGTTTCGATACCCTATGTGTAGGTTTGTGCTTAACTTCAGATAAACATATAAGTTAAGTGTAGTGTGCTGAAATAAAAAACATTGTACATTTCATAAATGTTCACTTGAACTTGTGTAAACCTTGGTTGTGTACGTTTGGCCGCGCTATCTCACTCAAGTGAGTTGCAGATAAATATATCTTCTTAGTTATTGAGTAAGGGAGCGATATACATATAATATTATATAAACATATTGCTATTCAAAACCGTGAACTTCAGGATACGTTATAGTTAAATGTGCCTTAATAACATGCGTGAGAACGTTTCTAAACTGGTACAAACGTTCCCACATATGTGGCTACAATAGAAACCACATGTGTTGATGATTGTCATTTAATATTTGATCGCCAGCGCAAGATTTCTGTCAACGTTTTTTTTTTTTTTGGTGAATGTAACACACCATTTCGTAATGATTAGGTAACTAAGTTTACGTGTTTTTATAATGTATCTACATAACATTTTCTAGGAACTTCCGATTTGTAAATTGTTGTCAGATTTTGTTTCTTTACATGTTGATTGCAAGTTATTTGTTGGGAATTACAACTTAACGTATTTTTTAATACGATTGCGTGCTACGTTTTCTTTAACCAGAATTTCTGTCTCTTGTTTCGCTTACAAGTAGAAGACTTTGAAAATAGGCTTACAAATAGGAATACAATATGTAAAAATATTCGCCTAGGTTGTCGTATCTCTTCCGGTCTGATGAACCGCAATGTCTAACAAGAGGCCTCATTGGCACTGGATATAGCAGATATAGTGTGATTGAAAAATTATTACATTATTCTTTACTTTCACTCATTAGTAGTTATTTTTTTTTAACATACGTGTTCTACGTACATTGGTAGTTGACTTCCTGTACATATGTATATATATATATTCGTGGAAAGTTAGGAAATCAGGGAAGACATGTAAATATGCCGTTAGTACCCGGAAGGTGATGTTTAACATGTATGTAGCTGTAATGTACGTAGATGGGTGAACGAGTTACAGATATTCAATGCTTACTCGGATTCCAAATGCTATGACAGGGGCTAAGACAAAGAGTTCGAAGAAATCACATATCTCCTTTTGTTTCGGTTAATAAGCAGCGATCGTTCAAGCGTCTATAGTCACGTGGTTAGCTCTAATTGACGCCGATACCGAGTGAAGGTAGAAAAGTAGGGGAATCACGGCTCAACAAGGAGCCGGAGCCTCGATTTGGTCGGTTTGTTTGGAAACGTTGAGAGGAAGTGGGTACAGGATGGGGTTAGTGTTACCTCTACTAGGCCTACTTAGAGGCAAGCGTTAGTCGCGCAGCTCATTTAGCGGAGACCGTAGCTGCGACAGGCAGAAAAAAGATAACAGCGCTGAATCGTAAATATCAGTGGTCATGTTCAAAGGCCTTAGCTGTGCATCAAACGTGTGTTGGTTGTGCATTACAAACCTATTTCTCAACAAATAGAACGAAGCGTTAACAAAACAATCCAATATTTTTTAAATTGTTTTTCGTGAACTTACCAGTGAAAGTACCAAGAGCAACCGCTATGTGAACATTTTTGAAAATCGGCGAATTTTTTGTTGGTATGTAGAAAAATTTTGATTTACGTACATTTATTACACTGTTAATTTGTCTTTCCACATTGAACAAATATGTTATTGTTAATCAATACTTTTCTCAGTTACGCTATCTCGACACCCAACGTTTATTTCTATATATGTTTTATATAAAATACACTGATTTATTGATATCAGCTATATGATACAAATAATATTTTGCTTCCATGTATTAAAAAGGTAGTAAAATGAATTACTTTACGAATGTTATGTCTTTAGGTTTTGGTTTTTCTCTTTAGAAGTTTAGTGGGCCTATTGGCATGTGTTTTGCGTTAGACATATTTACATATATTGTTTGATTTTTCTGTGTTTCATACACTGGGGTGGTAAGCATGTCTAGAATGTGAATTCTGGGATTCATGATTCGCATCTCGTTGCTGCAAAAACATGCTTTTCACTTTGGGTGAGCCGTAAGAGTGATGTTCAACTCCCACTATTCACTCAGTGTTGGTGGTGGGTGCTGTTAGCTGTCTTCCCTCTAGTCACTATTCGCTCAGACAGGTGTTGGTGGTGGAAGCTGTTAGCTGTCTTCCTCCTAGTCACTATTCACTCAGACAGGTGTTGGTGGTGGGTGCTTTTAGCTGTCTTCCCTCTAGCCACTATTCATTCAGACAAGTGTCGGTGGTGGGTGTTGTTAACTGTCTTCCCTCTAGCCACTGTTGACTCAGACAGGTGTTGGTGGTGTGTGCTTTTAGCTGTCTTCCCTCTAGCCACTATTGACTCAGACAAATGTTGGTGGTGTGTGCTGTTAGGTGTTTTTAAACGTTTTACTTTATTCATTTTTTGTAAAAAGTTTCGCGGGCATTTCAATTTTCTCCCTATTTACTGCCTTAGTACCGATTTCCCAAACTGTGATCGTCATCAAAAGAGGTTATTGAGTATGACCAATTTTCCAGGAGTACAAGTCAGATAATTTATTGAAAACAATGACACTAACATGAAAAAAATGGCCAGTAGAGGAGAATTTCTAGAAAATTTTATATCAATATTCAGAAGACCTGCCTGGCGAATTACGCACAAGCATGCCGCCCCGCCATCCTCGTGAAGCCATTGAAATAAACAACATAACCTAGCAATTAAGGTGACATGGTATTTTTCTTAAATTTTTGATGACTTTAATTTTATTTTACAAGTTCGCATATCCTCATTTACTTACAGTATTAGGCTAAATGCCTAGTCGGCATTGGATATGGCAGGCATAATGTGGTTGACGTTATTCCATATTTTTTTTTGCTTTCAGTCATAAGTTCTTAGAAATGCATAAGACACGTGTGATGAAAGGGAAGTGACTAGAAAACTTCTTCCTGTGCATGTTATTGTTGTATTTCGTAATTATTTAGCCAAAGTGTGCGATTTTTCATCATAAACTCTGTGAAACGTTGTGAGCCGACCATATCCACTAGTTACTTTACCGCCCTAAAATTAAAGATCGTTTCACGAAACATTTTTTGAGTTTCATATTTCAAACCACCTGGTCGTTTTTGGACAGTTTATTTTGACTTCGAACTTTTGATAATTGAAAATATAGACTCTCAAGAAGAAGTATTAAACATTCAAGGTATAGGTTGACTTTTTTTTTTACAGTGAAAAATTAAAGATAATGTGCCTATAAAACCTAGAAATTAGACAAGACTTATATTAAAAGTTGAATATATTCACATTGGCTTGGTGGTTAGGACAACTGACTCGCAATCTGAAGCTCGCGGGTTCGAAATCCGTCCCTTAACACACTCGTCCTTTCAACCTTGGGGTCGTTATAATGTAATACTCAATCCCACTGTTCTTGTGTATGGAAGCACATTACTCTAATATAACAGTAAAATGAAGTGGTTTTATTTTGGGAAACATAGTCGACAGAACATTGGTCTGTCTTCAGGTGAGTTGGCGGTGGGTGGTGTTGACTAGCTGCATTCCCTTTAGTCTATCACTTCACAATTAGGGTCGACTAGCGCAAATTGTCCTTGAGTTGCTTTGCGCAAACCCCAAAAACTAACAAAATATTCATATATTTTTTCCTCATTTTAAAGGATATTCTTGGACGTTCTTCGTTAGAGAGTAGAATATAAAACATCCCCGATAACTAACGCTGTTCACACGTTCACTACAATGCACCAGTTCTCACAAGTACAGCCTGTGTTCGTATTGTGTGGTAGAATACCGTATTTGTGTAGAAACTCTTCTTAGTTAATGAAATTAATATAAATAGTTATCTTCCTAAAATACGACAACCTTGAAAATTTATCATTATTTGAGCATTCAGTAAGGTACAGAGGCACTACGAGTGACCTCAAAGACCTTGGTGAAAATAATTTAAAGCTACTACTAGATACAAATGAGGAACAAAACGTTTTTTTTTTTTGTTAATTAGATTTTAAGAGACGCTTTCTAGATCTTATAAGACTTTTTTTGTGTGTTCCAAAAATACAGTTTTTACGTTCTAAAGGTACTGATTAAGCTCATCAAATCATGTGGCTGGAGAAATGGGGTGTGTTGAATTCTAGTAGCGAGAAGGAGGATGTGCCTTGTTCTGAGACTGGAGAAGTATGGTGTGTTATGTTCTAGTCGCGAGAAGTAGGATGTGCCTCGTTCTGAAACTGGAAAAAATAGGGTGTGTGATATTTTCTTGTCACGAGAAATAGCGTGTATCTCGTTCTGAGACTGAATAAGTATACTTATCCAGTCTCAGAACGATATACACGCTACTTCTTCTGACTAGAACATAACACACCCTACTTATTCAGTCTCAGAAGGAGATACACGCTACTTCTCGTGACTAGAACATAACACACCCTACTTATTCAGTCTCAGAACGATATACACGCTACTTCTCGTGACTAGAACATAACACACCCTACTTATCCAGTCTCAGAACGATATACACGCTACTTCTCATGACTAGAACATAACACACCCGTGTGTGTTATGTTCTAGTCACGAGAAGTAGGATGGTTCTCGTTCTGAGACTGGATAAGTAGGGTGTGTTATGTTCTAGTCACGAGAAGTACGATGTGCCTCGTTCTGAAACTGGAAAAAATAGGGTGTGTGTTATTTTATAGTCACAAGAAATAGCGTGTATCTCGTTCTGAGACTGAATAAGTAGGGTGTGTTATGTTATAGTCATGAGAAGTAGCGTGTATATCGTTCTGAGACTGGATAAGTAGGGTGTGTTATGTTCTAGTCACGAGAAGTAGCGTGTATATCGTTCTGAGACTGAATAAGTAGGGTGTGTTATGTTCTAGTCATGAGAAGTAGCGTGTATATCGTTCTGAGACTGGATAAGTAGGGTGTGTTATGTTCTAGTCATGAGAAGTAGCGTGTATATCGTTCTGAGACTGGATAAGTAGGGTGTGTTA
>NW_013667845.1:96762-103174 GCF_000517525.1 Limulus polyphemus | reverse complement strand
TATGTTCTAGTTACGAGAAGTAGCGTGTGTCTAGATCTGAGACTGGATAAGTAGGGTGTGTTATGTTCTAGTCATGAGAAGTAGCGTGTGTCTAGATCTGAGACTGGATAAGTAGGGTGTGTTATGTTCTAGTCATGAGAAGTAGCGTGTGATTTTCCTTATACCTTAGTATACTTTATACTTGTTTAATGATTATAATTTATTCGTTTTCAAAACAAGAAATTTTGAAATAAAAATCAGATGTTTCTGCAATTATTCCTAGCTCCACGTTTAAAAATAAACAATACTATAGAATGCTGGAAATCAGTGTTTATCTCAAAAAATCGAAACCTAAACATAACTCCTGTTTGTATCACTGTTTGTGAATACTAAATATACTAAGTAAATAATCCTCCTATTGAATGTCAAACTTGTGTTTTACTCCCGCGAATAAAATTGTTCGAACACTTTTTACAATCGTGTAGTTTCCGATTTATAGTTACAGCTGTAATTAACAATGATATGTTATATACCCTAAAGCTCTATATACTTTTAGGTTAAGACTGTTATAAACAACATCTGTTTCCTGTCCAAGGAAAAGATTACAGTCGATGGGGTTGGTCCTGTTGGATTAGCCTGCGGACGTACTTTGTTCAGAATTGTATAGTTGAATAAAGCGTGGAATCAGCGATTGATAATTCTGATTGGAAGAGCGTATATAGCGCTCCAAGCGGAATATTTCAAAAATTTAGTAAAGTCGCGTTCCATATTTTTAACGTGTGATAAAAGCTGCTGGCCTCCCAATGGCTCAGCAAAAAGTCTGTGGGCTTATAAAGTTGAAAAAAAAAGTTTCGATAACAACAGTGAGCGGAGCACAGATAGCCCATAAAGTTTGATAAAAATCAGTGGCTTAAGTCGTTTTTAGTAAGTAGGTCATGGTCACTGCAAATACCTCTGAGCCTCGTTTAAAGGGTTTTTAAAAATATTTTAAATTGTCTGTATTTAAAATATAAAATAACGACTTATACGGGACTTAGGGTTATAAAGAGAGTGGTCATTTTAGGATCTTGACCTTCAGTTGGCAGTGTCCTGCGGGGCAATATTCTGACTTGGGGGTTACTAAGTAGTATGGTCATCGCGTCTCTACTACTACTATTTCCTTTGTATCCTAGCCGGCTTGATGACACCCTACATTGGACGGAAAGCCTCGTCAACACTGAATATAACACATGTAGTGTTGACTGACTGTTACCACATTCCTTATTTTCACTCATAAGGTTTAATACTTATGATTTTGATCTTCTGTGGTCAGTCAGGCAGGGCAGCGCTCTGCTGATAATCTCGACACCACGATTAGCTGTTTTTATAAAGACAGAAAAAAAGCTGGTCACTGGTGTATTGATCCACTTAAAGACCACTGTGGATGTCTTTCCAAGAAAACAACAACAAAACATTTTGTTTCACTGCCGAGTTTTTTGATAACGTTAGACGGAAATTGCTTTCAAGTTTCAATCAACTAGATTTCATGAAGTGTTTGTTTCTTTATCTGGTTGTTTTAGACCAAAGCCACATTGGGGTATCTGCTGTGTCCACCGCGGGGAATCGAGCCCCGAATTTTAACGTTGTAAGTTCGTAGACTTACCACTGCCCCTCCGGGGGGGAGGCACTTCATGAAGCTCGTCAAATACCAAAACTGATGGATTTTGTAGTAATAGTTTGTTGTAATAAACATGAAAGTAACTTAATACTAACGACAGCAAACTACAACCAGTTTTGTTTATTCAGCTGTATGATTTAATTTCAATACTTCATATTAACCATGAACTTTCTAATCAAAATATGTGATAGTTTGTATTACCACAGTTCCGAGGTGGAAAATCAGTCTTATAACACACAGTGTGTCCTGCAGCAGGTTGTTTTGACTGCACAACACACCACCGTGTGTCTTCGGTCGATGTGCTCTCGTGGACTCTTACGTCACATACCAATTGTCAAGGTAATTCATTGAGTAGTACCTGATATATAACATCTTCAATTTTGATTGAGTTTCTTCTTTTTTTTTCCTCCGCACCAAAAGTACGGAAACTTATTTGACAGAAAAACATACTTAACTTTTATGGATTTTTTTAAAATTTAGTACACTGATATATCTTTACAACCTATAATTCGGAGTTTCATTTGGTTTAAGTATATCCACAGGTGTAAAGTTATTCAACAAAAACCGTTCAATTTCGATGAACATTTTTGCGCACGCTTACGGAAAAAGTCAAGTGAGCTATCGGTCTAACGTTTTTACTACACCTTCACCCAAGAGTAAAAGTAGACCGTTTTTAGTTTTTTATCATTCGGATTAAAGACGGCTGATTTATAGCACCAAAACTATAAGATGAAATGACGTGCAGATACATAAGTATTGGTTAGGCCAAGCAAACTAGATTAGCAGTTTCTAGCTCAAGTTTTCCGAAGAATCATACGGGTGGATAGTTATTATTGATTGCCAACTTTTCAGCACAAATTTACTAAATTTTATGAGATTATCCTAATTAAAGAACGTTTAGCGTCACGTGATTGCATGGGGGCTGATGACAAGAAACTGTTAGTTTAGACTCCATGGCGTTACTATAAATGAAGCTATTAACACTGTTTTAGAGAAGAAAAACTATCTCCATATATTTCAAAGAATCTGGTTGGTTCTGTAAAGTAAGGGTTTGTTCCGAATAATAGGGTTGCGATCCTAAAGCTACTGTTGGTTACTAATACTGTCCAGTGTCACTTTCTTATTTAGTGTGGTTTGTTGGTGTTTACTTGACAAAAAGTCATGGTATCTAATCAAAAACACCTTAGGTGTGAAAAAGAGGTGCGGCCAAAAAAGAAAAGGATTGAGCGCGCGACTTAAAGGAATGAAATCAAATTTGGCAGCCAAACTGTTAGCTACAGTTATAGCTTTGATAAGAAATTTACAGCAAATATTCATTCATTAGTTAGCTAGGCCGCGTATTTTGTTTTAATCACCATCGTGCCCCAAGTTGAACAAAAAACACGACCTGGCTAACTAATGAATGAATATTTGCTGTAAAATTCTTATCTGTGTAGCTAACAGTTTGGCCGCCAATTTGATTTCATTCCTTTAAGTCGCACACTCAATCCTTTCTTTTGGCCGCACCTCTTTTGCACACCTAAGGTGTTTTTGATTAGAGCAGGAGTCATGGCTTCTTCTCTTCGTTTTATTAATAATTTTTACATTGCGCTTTTGAATATGTTTTTTTTTGCTAATTATTAAATGTAAAATTAGTCCTAGTCTCTAATTTTTATTCAATTATTACTGGAGAATAATTTCACGTAATCGCTTGACATCTATAGAAGAATTTGTCTTTTACCAAAATGAAAACAAATTCCTAATAAACCTTAAACAGACATTTTTAATGTGTTCATACAAGTCATGGGATGTTTTGACTTTCGTTGGTTAAATCAGTTAATTAAATGATCATTAGAAAGATGTTCATATCAAAGTGAACCATATAAAAATATCTTCAAATAATTACTTAATTATTCACACAGTAGCGTATAGCTAAACTTATGATATTGTAATATGAACTTTTGTTTTATTACAATCTGTAAAGAAAGAAGAGTGGGAATATGTGTTATGTGTTATCTAAGTGATCCTCACACCAGTTTCTAAGTTGGTTACTTTTATTATGACGTCATAGGTACTACGTCATTACCAATGTATTAAAATTCAAGAAACTGTTATCAAATTAATTGAAAAATGAGCTAACTGACGTCATGGGAAATGACCACACCTTTCAACACGAAAACACAAGCATGTTAAATATAATTCGTACTTAAAGGCCATAAACCTTTGAGACTCAATATTACAAGTTAAACAGTATAAGCAGTCGTGATGTTTAGGCAATGTCAAAATTCTGTTTTCACCAGTTGTTAAGCCTTGGACACCAATTCAGGTAATAATCCTGATTTGAGGGAAAAGTTTGATTGTATACAAATTAAGACGAAAGACACTGCCCCTTTAATATGACTTTCCTGTCTGCCTTCTATGGATTTGTGAAACTGCAAATCTAGGAACAGTCGATGCCAGTATGCACACACGTGTAAAGCAACAGATGTTTTCCAGACCTCTTTTGCAAAAATTGATGTGAAGCTCTACTCGGCCTAATGCTTATTCTAAATGCTCCAGAAGATGATTAACAATTTAGATATAATAAGTCATGTTAATGTCTTAAAAACCTATAGGCAATACATAGGACATTTCATATAATTTGTCATAGAAAAGAACGGAAATGAGGGTGGAAGTTTCAATAATAAGGCTGTTGTGTTATAGCTTGTAAAATATAATTTCGAAGTTGAGTTCTTGTAAGGTGCGCTGAAATGATAATTAGTTTCCCCGAAAGGGAGCCGAAGGCCGCCTAGAGGGGTCACCTGTTTTAACCACTCGCACCACTATACAGTAGTGTGTTGTCTGTCAGTCAGTCGACAGTAAAATGACCACACATAAAGTATGCTTAACGCTGCAATTTGTACTGTCGTAACGTCAGTAAAACGGGCGCATGTCGTGATGAATCATGAGAAGAATTATGCACTCTGTAGGCTACAGTAAAGCATGACCTATGAACTTCAAAAGCAAGAAATAAAAATATTTTTGTTTTAATTACTTTTGTAACAGAACACTTTCGGAGACTGCACAAATACATCTAGTATGTCAGCATTACGTTTACGGATTTGCATCGCTAAAATCCTGGGTTTGATTCCTCGTGATAGACATAACGTATGTAGCTTATCGTGTAGCTTTGCGCTAAAAACAAACTAACAAACAAGCCTTTCTAGTGAAAAAAAATAACAACTCGTGTTTCCATTTGGATTAATCAGGAGTTAATTATTTCAAGGATTTCACCCACAACTTGCCAGAATTGACTTGAAAAACAAAACAAAAAACTAGTGTATTCAGTTCAGGTCTTTCAGAGTTTTCACTAACTAGTGACTTGTGAAGATCCAACACACGATGGAATAAAAAGTCATTTTTCTCAGCTTGATAATATCCTTAGTATAAACTTTCGAAAGCGAGCTAGTCACTGCATTCTGTTTTTTTGATTTATTTGGTACGCGTATTCTTACCAGAAGTTTTCAAATTTATCAATACATTTTTTATATAAGTATTGGTTAAGTATTTAATTTAAATACTGTTAGATCATAATAATATTCCTCTATGAAATAAAATTTTAATATCATGATCTAAGAATGATAAACGTAACTAAATCTTGTTGAAGTATTTTCCATTTCTCGTAAATATGTGTAGATAGATTGGTAGCCAAACAAAAACACAGACAGACTGCTAGATAGATAGAAATTTGCACATTAATTTTTCCGCGAATCATAGCAACCAGTTTCAAGTTACCAATGATAATATATTATCACTGTTCTTTAACTTTCCTTAATTAAACTCCACTTTTGAAGCTCTTTCTTATCATATGAACTTCTGTTTTTGACTTATTAACTTCCTCGCTGCTTTTGTCTGGTTGAATCCATTCTTGATGCTCTTTCTTATCCTTCAAAACTTCTGTTCTTTACTTATTAACTTCCTCGATGTTTTTGTCTGGTTGAATCCATTCTTGATGCTCTTTCTTATCATTCAAAACTTCTGTTCTTGACTTATTAACTTCTTCGCTGCTTTTGTCTGGTTGAATCCATTCTTGATGCTCTTTCTTATCCTCAAAACTTCTGTTCTTGACTTATTAACTTCCTCGCTGCTTTTGTCTGGTTGAATCCATTCTTGATGCTCTTTCTTATCTTACAAAACTTCTGTTCTTGACTTATTAACTTCCTCGCTGCTTTTGTCTGGTTGAATCCATTCTTGATGCTCTTTCTTATCTTTCAGAACTTCTGTTCTTGACTTATTAACTTCTTCTTTGCTTTTATCTGGTTTAATCCATTCTTGATGCTCTTTCTTATCCTCCAAAACTTTTGTTCTTGACCTATTAACATCTTTGCTGCTTTTGTCTGATTGAATTAACTCTTGAGGATGACAAAAACTTGTCGAAACGTCGTACATTTATGAAAAAGTTTTTTTCATTACCCAGTCAAGCCATCTCAAAACTTTTACACAAATTAACTCTTGTTTGCTCTGTTTCTATACTGGGAAATTTATGTTCTTGATTTGCTAACTCTATTTCTTCGCTACTTTTCTGGTCGAAATCACTTTTGATTTTCTTTCTTGTTTTTAAAAACCGATGTTCTTCAACTGTTAATTTTCTCATCGCTTGTTGAATATATTTTGTCACTCTGTAATTTATTTTAAAACAGTGAAATATTCTTTCGAACCACTTTTTTCTCTCTACTGATCGGAGGCCCGGCATGGCCGGGTGGTTACGGCACTCGACTCGCAATCTGAGGGTCGCGGGTTCGAATCCCCGTCACACCA
>NW_013667845.1:87830-96326 GCF_000517525.1 Limulus polyphemus | reverse complement strand
ACAAACAAACACCATCTACTGATCGGCATTATTCAGTTTGAAATATTTAATAAGTTCTTGCTGTAGAAAGGAGAGAAGTCTGAGTAGACAGTAGTAGGTGAAAAATAATTCCTTTCTTATCAAAGAAGTGGCATATCACAATAAATATTTGGAATACAAGTTGTATGAGTTCGTCAAAGACCAAATGTTATATGAGAAATTAATCTGTGACGTTTATTTATATTAAAAAATAAATTCATTAAAATTAATCTTCATATCAATAAAGAATGGCAAACATTGTTCATCAAAATTAACCAGTCATATTTAATTTACAAATTTCTTCGTCCTGATCGATAAATTGCCAATTTTACACTTAACATAGTTAATAAATTTCATGAAATGCTTGAAAGACCTACTCAATTTATTTTACAAATTATATTCTGAATAAAGCGGATCGTTATTAGGTGTATGTATGTCAGGCTATTTGTGAATCAAGTCCAGATAATTCACTCATGATTTCTAAAGTCATTTTTTTTACTACGTTATGTATCGTCATCAGTTATTACTACATAAGGTTGATTAGGCTAAAACACTATTTTACGATATTTTCCCATGGGAATGTGTGTTATGTGTTACCTAAGTGATTTTCACACCAGTTTCTAACTTGGGGACTTTTATTATGACGTCATAGGTACTACGTTATTAGTATTGTATTCAAATTCAAGAAACTGTTATCACTTAATTGTAAAATGGACTAATTGACGTCATGGGAAATGACCACACCTTTCAACAGGAAAACACAAGCATATTAAATATAATTCGCATTTAAAGGCCATAAACCTTTGAGACCAGATATTACAAGTTAAACAATATATTAAACATTATAACAATATAGTTAGAACAGTAACATCTTCACAAGACTGTTCCGCATTACGAAAGGGAGTATACAAGATATTTAAAGAATATGTTTCCAAATATACTTCCAATAAATCACTTCCAATGATGTCAGGGTTTTCCCGAAATGGTTTCTCTACAATTCCGAGAGAATATGACGTATATTCATCTGGTTAAAACGTGAATAAACTACATACACGATTTTATGTTCCGTGGTGGGCAAAGCACAGATAGCCCGTTGTGCAGTTTTGTGCTTAACTTCAACCAAACGAAACGATTTTATTTTAAAGATTCAAATAAAGTTACTGTAACTCACTAACTATGTTAAAATATTAATGCATTATCTCGATTAAAAACAGTTTCTCGGTGGGTCAGCGGTAAGTTTATGGACTTACAATGCTAAAGTTCGGGGTTTTAATTCCTCGCGATGGGCAAAGTGCATATAATCTATTGTGTATCTCTTTGCGCCAAGAATTGCGAGCTTTGTTCTTATATTTTTCAGCACACTATTGCCTGATATAGGCTCAAAATTAAAGAAAGAGTGCTTAACGCGGAGAACAGTTTTTGTTACTTTGTTTGTTTAGTTTTAATACGAAGATGCGCAATGGGCATTCTGCGCCGTGAGGATCGTACTACGAATTTTAGCATTGTAACTGTTCAAGTTTATCGCTGAGCTAACGGGTAACATTTATTATACTAACACGTGTGTTAGACCAGTATAAAGGTCAGAAACCACTTTAGTATTTTAAAAAATTACTTTCTGAATGCTGAAAGAATTAAGAGAAAACTCCATACTGATATTACTTTGATGATCACTTTTTCCAAAGAACTCGCGAAAAGAAAAGTCGCCGAAATGCATTAGATATTATTTTATAGTTTAAAAAAATCTGTTCCTCAAATGTTAAAATGATTCTTTGAAAGTCGAAAATATGTTTATACTTTTCTAAAGGATTCTGTGAAACGGTAACAAACAGTTCAAGTTAAGTATTTATGTACACTACAGTTTATAGAAGAAAATCTAAATACTTTATAAACTTACCCGCCACGGGGCTGGTGTATTAATATTAACACTCTAAAATCGAATGTTTTCAGGTTCATAAGTTACGTTAGTGTTTTAAGTTTCAAAAATAAATTCATATTTTTTTTAGTTAAAAGCTAGGCTGGCAAAACGTTAAGTTAAAGACTAACCATAGCAGTTTTTTTTTAAGATTAAAAGTTACTATGTTTTCAACTGTTAAGCCTATGGAATTTGTTAGGACTACTTATAACTTATCATAAATACTATGATTAAACAAAGAAGGAGTAAAATAAGGTAAGGTTTAAGACTGGTTAATACAATATTCCATATTATGAGAAGACAGATATTAAGAAACACTATTTATCCAAGCGTGTGCACTTCGTCTATCGTTCCTGGTAGTTTAATACGGGTTTTCGTTAACACTTTGGAGCTTTAAATTATTATGGTCTATAACGCTTATGTTATATGAGCAGTTTCTATGAAAATGATTTTTTATCAAGTTTCTTTTTACTAGTCCTATTTGGGTTTCCAGTAAGAATATAATAGCTGTTAAAACTTCGTTGGCTCTACCGTACCTAATGTGAATAAAATACTGTAATGTGTACAGTGATGTGTAGTTTTGGTAGGTCAAAAATGATATCTCCATAATCATAGTTGCCTAAACAAAAATGATATATATACATTAGTTAACATTTGAATACCAAAGGGTCATCAGTACAGTTAATTATTGAATGTAACTTTAGTGATAAGATAATGTTTTTTTTTTTTGAAAATGCATTATTGTTACATAACAAAAATATATAAAGTAAAAATGCATGATGTAATTAGGAAATGTCTAAAACACGAAGTTCTAAGTCCAATCTTTAACATGCTTTCCTTAGTAACGTGTAAAGGGCCTAAAATTTAAATTTTTAAAAATTCAAATAGTAAAGGAAACTTATAAAATGAAAAATGGAATGACACGTTTGTTCTCACGTAATTATAATGATGCAGTTCCATCTTTGTTTTTTAACGACCTAGTTTTTTTTGGAGGGGGGGGGAGGTCGGCTTGTAATTTTGTAAGTCAAGAGTTTTTTTGTTTTTGTTTTCGTACACTCGGGTGGCTGGCCCAGTCCGCTAGTTCGGTGACGCGGATTCGAACTTGAGACCCTCAGATTGCGAGTCATATGCCCCAAGACTGAGTAAAGCTTTCTTAATTCTGTTAATTGAAATTATATTCATAATGTCTGCAACAAAACCATGATTAAAACGTGGCTTTTATCGTCTGACTCACGTTCCTCTGCATCAGAGAAGCCATATTCATATTCACCCATAAGGTGTAGCCTTTTTTTTTTGTTTATTAGAGAGAAGTCGATTGACCTCTATGCCTCGTGCCCTGGAAGGTATTTGAGGCGGCACATGTGGGTCAGGATTCTGCCAAACATTTCCAGTGATGTGTAATGAAATATTCATAGAATGCACAAAAGTAATTAAATATCATGTAAGCTGGTGTGAAATTTAATTTTGCAAGAAGATGGCTGACAAATCGATCGTAGCTTTACAAGAAAAGATAATAATTATAACTTGTGATTTGTAATAAGACATACACGTTCGTATTTAATATCGTATCCCATATCATATCTGGCTTTAATTTGTAGTTTCGAGCTCCATCGACTCTCATCATTCAATGATGTGGAATCTCAGTTACACAGAGGATCTTTATTAATCTTAAATTAGTTTGTTTGCCTGTGTTTTGGAGCTTGAATATGAATCTGTTAGTTCACTGATTGAAAATGAAAGAATACATTAGATTACACAAGCCTACGATGGTTTTATTGACTGAAATGTTTACATGTTCCACAGTAATTCCTGTACGCTGAATCCGAAAATGATATCCATTTTTATTCATCACCTACAGATTTTTCACAAAACGTTATATGTACTTTTACATAAGTGAATCATTTTCATTGAAATCGGGTCACATTTTGTTATGCTTAGAATGTTGACAACCACTGGTTATAGGTTTCTCTAGACCAATCGAGACGTGCGAGTCTTATCGATCGTTCTAGAACACAAACATAACAAACATAGTAATAAAAAATGTTCGTTGTGGTAAACGAAATAATAATTTGATCTAAGTAAGAGTTTTTTCCTTCCCGATTTGTACAAAATCCTTACGTGTTAAAACAAATGAATATTATTTTCGAAATTTGTGTTGCTGAATTATTGAAAATCCGTTATTAGAACGAAAACAACTTTTATGAAGTTTAAATTCGCAGACCTGTGTTATCTATTTGACCTTAGACACGACGATGGTGGTGTTGTATGTTTCTTATTAATGGAATCACTTTAACCTACAAAGGAACTGTGTAACTTGAACACATAGTTCAACTGGTTGTTGGCGTTGCTGTATTGTGTGCCCGAAAGTCCATGGTTCGTGAATCGTTGCCGCTAAATCGCACTCGCACTTTGAGGCCGTGTGTACTTTATAATGGTTAAGGTCAAATTCGATTAGAGAAGTCCAAGAGTAAGTGGTTGGTTAAAATTAGCCGCCTTTCATTTGTTCTCGTAGTTCAAAATTAGGGACGACTCTAGCAGAAGATTAAACATAAAATCATGATCATAACTTTGTGAGTTTGAAACTTTCATTTACTTTTGAAGCATAGCGAATCAGAAACACTACAAAGTAAAACAAATGTCTCGGACATGTTCAGTGACCATGATTTTAAAGTCTTGTACACAGTGTAACTTCGTTCCAAATTTATATTTAAACAGAGATCTAATTGACCAAAAAACGCACTCGACCTTGATGTTTTAAGTATTTTACTTTTATTAAATAATAGTAGCGGCTGTAGACTGATATTGTAGATAAAACTGCTATATCGAGGCCACGAATTTTATTCATTTGCGTGTATAATAAATTTGTTTTATACAATATCTATTAAACTTGAATATTTATCAAGCGTGTTATTTATTTATGTTTTTTTTTTCAACAGGTTGAAACACGATTGTTGGTCTCCAAATTTAAATTAGTTTGCGTGCTTATATTTTGTATAACCTAATTAGTTTGCACGTAGACAATGAAATAATATATTAATTTTTTCGTTTGACCTTAGTAACGACGATAGCAGTGCCGCCTATTTTTTTCTTCTTATTGTTTGGACTGCTTTCTCATAATATAAAGACTTTGTGGAATTTGAACACGTTCCGCTCTGATAATCAAAATCAAAAACGAAAAAGTCATCGATTGTATTGAGAACTAAGCTTTATAGTGTATTTTAAACATGTAAACATGTTTTGATGTTTGCACGAAGCAAATTGGTCTTCAGGAATAAACAAAACAAGGGGCGCATGCGTATGGAGTAATATGTAAACTATAGCAACCGAGCGGCGTTGACTAGTGCTTTCTCTAAAGTTTGGATGTTTTAGCTGAAAAACAGGAAAATCACTACGTAAATACTCGGAAATGTTCTTTGTAGAGGTGGCCTAGTGACAATGAAATCAGATGACGTATATTTGTTCTCTGAACAAGATTTTAATTGTCTTTTTCTTTTAACGTACAAACAATTGTATTGTTTCAGTTGTTGGATATGATTTGAACCCCAGAGGATATTGCTCGATCTATTATTGCTGTTAAGTTCAAAGAATGCAACACGTGCACAATGTGTAAATATAACCAGATCATGCCAGTATAATGTGTGATTACTATACTGTTATACTTAGTTATGCATTAGAATCTAAATAAAATATTAAAAATTCCGTTGTTGTGTCTTAGGGACATTGCCGTGAATTGTCATTAAACATTTTCATAATAAACCGTTTAAATGACCAGACATTTTAATCATATTCGAACTGTGACTGTTCTTTCTGTTTAGGAAATCCATACGTTTATTATAAGGCCATAGAATCGAGTACACTGTCCAGATCAAAACTGGAATGCTAGACTTGTTACTCTCATCATTATCGATAAAAGTAATCATAACGTTTTTGGAGGCGTGATAGCGAACTAAATTTTGGTTTGAAAGAATTGATCATATATGAAACTGAAAATGAGTGTACAAAAGAATTGGTTATCACAAATATTATTATCAATAAAAATATGAAAGAAGAAAAAACACAAAATTACATTTGGCCTTTAAATATGTCTGTGTAAAGTATTGACACATGATTTCTTGAAAGGAATAGTCGTACTTTGAACCTATATGATATTTTAAAGATAAAAACATGCAATACACCTGGTTTGTTTTGCTCCAGGAATGTTAAGGCTTTACGCAAAAGGCAGAGGAGTATGTATACGCATACACACACACATATGTGTGTATACATAAGGCATTTATATAAATATTGCATGAATTACGTTAATAATATATAATTTTTAGCTTTGCTTTGTAATAAAAGTATGGTAATATGATAAAACGCTATTTCTTTTATTACAGCTTGAACGGCTAGCCCAGTATGAAAGTATTCTCTCCCAGGTGGCAGCACAAACGCCTGAAGAACATCCGGACTTTAGCGATCGCTGGCGGGCAACATCAAAAGCAATGAATGTAAGAATCTAAATAACTAATTACATTTAATGTACTTTTTCTGTTACATGTCTGTTTAGTAAAATATTAGATAATTAGATAGATAAAACTATAGTTGAATATTTAACATTATAGGAAGAAAAAGAATTGTTTTATGTATTTCAGCCGTGGAATTTTGGACTTATATTTCTTAACTATTTTTACATGATTACTTACAGACTAATTACCGAAGGTAAGAACCATGTACGAACATTGAATTAATCTTTTATTCGCTTTCAAATAGAAAAAGAAAAAATGCAGTGGCCTTCTGACCTTGTTTGCATCAGCGCATAAATTAAATAATAAAAGGATTATATTTTTATTTCCGATCAAAAATTTATTCTTAAATTAAATGTTGAACTAAATTTGAAAATAATAATTAGCGTATATCAAACTGACATAGCCATCTTGTGACATATAAGTAAGGTAGTAATATTCAAATTGTATTTTCCGTAGCAGTGTGAACAAAAATAAATATTTTTCTAAAACAACAACAAATAATAATAATAAGCTTGTAACAAGCTCTAAGTGCCATATAGTGAAAAACATGCAATTTATATGATATTTTCCGTAATAGTACGAACAAAAAATGCTTTTTGTGAAGTTACAAAAAACAGATCTCAGAATCTAGGTAATAAAATATATTGTAAAAATTAAACACTTATCTGCATGACAAAACTATTTTTTGCAGATATGTTTTGCTTGTCTTACAGATGGTGCGAAGAGGAGAATCCGCAATGGAAGAAACTGATCTGGATAGAGTTCAAGATCTCTTTCCTCACGATAACTTGAACCTGTATGAACAAGATCCTTTTTTCTCAGTGAGTATGAAACTTATACAAAATAAAATTAAGTTGTTTTAATTTAATTTTTTCAGCAGTGCCTAAGCCTAAGCAAAGACTAATGTAAAAGAAAAGACTTTTTCTAGAGGTACTACATTTTAAATTTTGTATTTTGTGCTTTGATATAAAATACAATTTTGTCCAAAAAGAGCTTCAATTCAACACAAATGATGACAGTAAAATTATAAATTATAAAATAAACTGAAAAATCAAAATGTTCTTATATGAGTTTATTGTTCATTCAACTACAACTTTTACGGTTTTTACTTATTCTGATGGAAGTAATATATTATCCGACCACTGAGCTCGATCTGATTTCAAACAACTTTTTACAATTAATCATAAACATATAAATTTCATAATTAAATTAATTCTCACCTTGTTACAGTTTACAATATTCTTTAATTTTCGGTCCGGGAATTTCATAGGATTAGCGTTCCCAGACTATGAATCCAAGGATTCATGGCTCACGTCCCATTCCCATTGGTGCGCCATATGAGTTAGTTGTTTTGAAAATTTGCGCAAAGCTACACAAGGAATATCTTCGCTAACTGTTCCTGGTTTAGTACTGACAGACTAGAAGGGGGAAGATAGTCAGTCAACAGCACCCACCATCAACTCTTAGGCTACCAGTTGAATAGTGGAATGTGATCGTTACTCGTATATAACACCCACGGCCTCAAAGAATGGAGTCCGATCTAGGCACGTGGGTATAGTAAAGGAGTAGCTCAAGCGTTGGCGGTGGGTGCTTTGGGCTAGGTACTTTCCCTTTAGTCTGTCAGCTCATAATTGGGACGGCTGTATACACAGATAAGCTTTGTATCCGTTTGTAAAAAAATATTAGGTCCTCAAGAAATTAATGTCGTGTTTTGGAACACTTCATTAACCATCCCCCAAAAAACCTACATCACGTATAATAGTTAAAACGAACCACCTAAACGTCATGTTAGTGTAGCCTATATAATGTGTAAAGTTTAGTATACTGTAATCCCTTACAGTGATGGCACACGACGAGACACACATTCTGCATGTAATGCTGTTTGAATACAAGAAAGGAAACAACGCCTCTGTAGCCACAAATATTATCAAAGAAGTTTATGGAAATGTTTTGGACGTTCGTAAGTGTCAACGATAGTTCAGTAAATTTCTTTCAGGGGACTTTAGCCTTAAAAACTGTGATAGCAAGGGCCGACATGTTGGAATTGATATTGATGCTCTG
>NW_013667845.1:72719-87512 GCF_000517525.1 Limulus polyphemus | reverse complement strand
CCGACCTCAAAGCCTGGACTCCATCCGCAGAAAGTGATGCTTTGCATTTGGTGGGACATCAAATAGGAATTAATTTCGAACTCCTCAATCCACAGCGAACTGTCAATGCAGAGATCTATAGTCAGAAACTGGAACGTTTAAATCAAGCACTTCATCAGAAACGCCCTTCACTTGTTAATTGGAAAGATGTTCTTCTCCACGACAATACACGTCCACATGTGGCACGTTTGACGAAACACAAGATTATGGAGTTGGATTGGGAATTTCTCCCCCAACCACCATATTCTTCAGATATGGCACCATCAGATGACCATCTTTTTCGTTCGCTGCAACACCATCTTAATGGGAAAACGTATGGAAATGTAGAAGGTATTAAAGAGGACATCAACATGATTTTTGCTTCAAAGCCAAGCGATTTCTTTAATCAGGGCATTAACAACCTGATTGTAAAATGGAAAAGCGTCAACGATAAGAATGGAGACTATTTCATTTAATAAGTGTTTTGTTTTGATATATCAGTTGTTCGGGTTTTTTCATCTAAAAAAAAGCGACATTAATTTCTTGACGACCTAATATGTGATAAAACAAACCAGAATCTTCGCGTAATTGGGCCTATCGTCACCTTTAGAAAATATAAATTACTACTTTTTATATATTTCACTAGGAATGTTGATTAAAACGTGAATAAACTACACACACATTTTTATATTAAACTGTTATATAAAATTACGGTAACTCACTGTGTTAAAATGCTAATTCATTATTTCCTTTACGAAAAGTCTCCCGGCTGGTCAGCGGTAAGTTTACTATCTCACAACTCTGAAATATGGGGTTCGATTCCCATGATGAATAGATCGCAGATAGCCCATCGCGTAGCTTTGTGCTAGTATAAACAAACTCTTAAAAACTAACCAAAAAAGTTTATGTGTATACGTGCTTTTTTAAATGAATGGTGGTATCTTCTAAGGAGCTATTTAATTTTTTTTTTTATAATTAACGTTAACATTAATGTTTTAACGTTAAACATACATAGTTGGGTTTGAAGCTGTAAACAATGTAAACCAAGAACGTAACTTCAGTCTCATATTGTCCAGTATCCAGCAGCTTAGGTAACTTAGACAAATCTTTGCAGGCATTGTATTTTTTCATCTGCTACTGATAGAGGGCGCATCTTCGCTCCTTCACTACTGGAGTTCGAAAGTGCTATATTCTGAACCTCAATAATGGAAGACACAACAAACAAAGTGAATGTTGTTCACGTGAATTTGTTTATTGGTTACGTATTTACCTACTTTTCTCTTGCGTAGCATATTGCAACATGTTGTTAATTAAGCTGAATATTTTATACTGCATAACAACGTTTTGCCAATTGATCTTTGTAACTGTTTCTGAAACTCATTAATGGAAAACACAACAAACAAAGTGAATGTTGTTCACGTGAATTTGTTTATTGGTCACGTATTTACCTACTTTTCTCTTGCGTAGCATATTGCAACATGTTGTTAATTAACCTGAATATTTTATACTGCATAACAACGTTTTGCCCATTGATCTTTGTAACTGTTTGTGTATCGGACCATTCACCTTACATCATTTCACTAAATAAAAATAGCAGCTGAAAAATGGGCCAAAAACGTTCAAATAAGTGATTTTTACTCTCTAATTATTTTGTAGTATGTAGGCCTTTTCCTTCTTTTAATTTTTCTGCACCGAAGGTTAGTCATTTTTCAACCGTAATGTAGGCTAAGACAGACATTACCAAACGTTGCTTGACTTTATTTCGTCCAGCGATGAAATTAATAGTAAGTTGGTGAATTTGAGTGTGATGGCACCCCTTTAAACGCTTTTTATCTGAAAGTACCTATCTTTTTTATCCGACTATTAGTTGTCTCGCGCAGAGCAAACATTGGTAATATACCAATGTTTGCTTTAATATTTGATTAGGTATGATATATGATAATATATGATTATTTCTTTTACAGTGAAATTTAGTTCGATTGTTTTTCAGAACCTTAAATACAGCATTCATTGCACATAAGAAATAAGTCGTTTTGACCTCATATCTCACACGAAACAAAGTGTGTAATTTATTGGTGTTATATTTATGTGTGTGTGTGTGTAATATTGCAGTCTTACGTTTTGCTTACAAATAATTATCTTATCGCTTCTTGTTATTGATAGTAGCACTTATAGGACCGCGCTGACACTCATAATACATTGGAAAACTTATCATTAACCAATATATTTCAGGGTCAGGGGTTGTGGGGTTCTTCCTTCACCTAGTCGTTGTGGTTATAATAGGTACATTGTGAGATATGTTTATTATCAATAGCATTTGTTTAACAGGGGTGGGGGGTTGTTTGGTGATATTCAACCTAGTCTTTGTGGGTATAATGGGCACACGTTCCCGCGTTTATTAGATATATTTTGTTTAAAACCTCCGGGAAAAGCCTTCGTACCCCCTAACCCCCACACGATGTGAAAACTGCGCATGTGCCATATTGAGTGTTTGCCTTTTTTGTAGTAACACTTCATAAATCCTTAGAGTATGCGCACTTTTGGAGCCAACTATTTCGAAGCCCAATTTTATATCATTAACTAGCGAACCCGTAGGCCTATGATCCACATTTACAAGTTTCATCACCCCTCAGTCTTTCACTGTGTAAAATATTATCATTAAATTGAAAAGGAGCAAAACTGTAGCTCAATAAATTCGCTTGAACTTCTGTTTTACACTTTTCATTTTAATTATCATTGCCACTATAATGTAAGTATATATTTTTTTCAACCAAGTTACGAACGGTAATTACTAGGCTTACTCATTTACGTGCTCTAATGCTAATCAATGCCAAATTTGTGGTCCTTTTTCGAGGAATCCCCGCAAAAGTGATTTCGCGAAATACCCACATCCCCTAAGGGGTTGGGTGAAAAGTTTTGCCTTTGTGCAGACCTCTGGACCGAGGCGATTTGTTTGGTATCATTTAGAAGTTTGGTGCAATCAGTGGTTTAGAAGGAGTTACATGACACACAGACGCTGAATTTTATTATGTAGTTTATTATTAAAATGCACCAATTCGTATTTACCACTGGTATATTGTATTTTTGTTGCATTTTAACGATAACAAGAAGCCTTCCAAACCTATATGCAACACTTGTTTTAATTAACCTCACTGATCTGGATAACATGCCAAATGCATGCCCTAGTATCAACTGAAAGTTGTATAATTGCTTGGTGTGTTAGTTGATAAGATTAACTTGAGTACAGGCCTGACTTAGATTTCCGTCGTTGCTGGAATCAATTAGGGAAGTTCAAGTTCCTCATGCAATATCCGATCCTCATGAAACAGGGTCTCATCGAAAGCCTTGCCAGGAAGTGGAGCAGACGATTGATGGAAAGCTGAAAATGCAATGAAAATATAATATGGATGTACAGTGCCTTGCAAAAGTATTCACCCCTACCAATAACGTCACATTCTGATGAAATACAAATAATGTAAAAAAAAAATTAATGAACTTGTTTTTATTTAAAATTCTCATGATCAAACTTAACACTGTTTTGTATGAAGGAAGTTGAATGTTAACAAAACATGCAAAGAAAATATATAAATTGAAATTTGCTGATTATATAAGTATTCAGACCTCTAAGTCAGTACTTGCTGGAAGCACCTTTGGCAGCAATTACTGCTGTAAGTCTTTTTTGATAGGTTTCTACCAGCTTTGCACAATGGTATAGTGTAATTTTTGCCCAATTTGTCCTGGTAAAATTGCTCCAATTCTGACAAGTTTGTTGGGGATTGTTGATGAACTGCAATCTTCAAGTTTCGCCATAAATTTTCCATTGGATTCAAGCCGGGACTCTGACTGGACCACTCCAGGACATTCACTTTCTTCTTTTGAAACCACTCCAATGTGGCTTTGGCCTTGTACTTTAGGTCATTGTCCTGTTGAAATATGAATTTTCGACTCAGTTTTAAATTCCTCCCTGACTCAAGCAGGTTTTCCTCTAGGATTCGCCTGTTCTTTGCACCACCCATCTTCCCCTCAATCCTAACAAGCTTTCCAGTCCCTGCTGATGAGAAGCATCCCCATAACATGATGCTGCCACAACCATGCTTGACAGTTGGGATGGTGTTGACTGGGTGATGTGCTGTGTTGGGCTTGCGCTAGACGCAATGTTTTGAATTTAGACCAAAATGCTCAAGTTTTGTCTCGTCTAACCACAAAACCTGCTGCCACCTCTCTGCAATATCATTTATATGTTTTGTCGCAAACTCCATACGAGATTTAAGATGAATTTTTTCAGTAATGGTTTCTTTCTTGCCACTCGCCCATACAGGTTAATTCTGTGTAGGGACCAAGATATTGTCGTTGTATGAACACTGATTCCCATCTCAGACATGAAACTTAGTAAATCTTTTAAAGTCACTCTTGACTTTCCAATGACATCTCTAACCAGTTTCCCATTTTCCCGGCTGCATAGTTTGGAAGGGCAGCACGATCTGAGTAGTAAATGAGTGGTAGGAAGCATATTCCACTTCTTCATAATGGACTTCACCGTACTCAAAGGAATAATCAGCGACTTTGAAATCTTCTTGTAACCCTATCCTGATCTGTGCTTCTCTACCACTTTATCCCTGACTTGTTTGGAAAGCTCCTTGGTATTCATTGTTGGTTTGTCGTATTACTATGTGAGTTGTGGCTTGAACAGATACATTTACTCTGAAGTCAAGTTAAACCACTTTGATTACATACAGACAGAGACCATTACACTAATTTTGTGACTTTTCAAACTAATTGTTTGCACCTAAACTGATTTAGAGTTGCTGTAACAGAAGGTTTGAATTCTTGTGCTATTGAGAATATTCTAATTTTCTTTAAAAATATAACTTAGCGTTTTTTTTAGCTTTCTCAGTTTGGAAGAGATAGTGTAGATTCTAAGTATAAAGTCCCATTTGAAAGTTTTATGATTGCAAACTCAGACGGCAACCAAATGTGGAAACTTTGCAGGGTGGTAAATACTTTTGCAAGGCACTGTATATGTATTGATAGTGAACATACAATGCTATTATTGTATATATATATATATATATATATGGAGCATAACCACGCTAAACTACACAGAAAGCCTTGTTTCAATGATTTACGACCTCTGGGGCCCACCTCCCGAGGGGATGGGCACTATCGCTGAAAGGGGCTGGTGTACGTAATATCATAACCTTCAAGTAAACCAATCGTCTATACATATTTATGGGTGTGTGTGTGTGGATAGATTGTATATATTCTAAGTATAAAGTCCCATTTGTCAGACGACAACATGACAAAATGACTTATAGTATTAGTAGTTTCACCTTTCGTAACGTTGGTTGCAATGGGTATTGCAAGTGTGTCAAGGGGTATTAGTAGTTTCACCTTTCGTAACGTTGGTTCCAATGGGTATTGCAAGTGTGTCAAGGGGTATTAGTAGTTTCATCTTTCGTAACGTTGGTTCCAATGGGTATTGCAAGTGTGTCAAGGGGTATTAGTAGTTTCACCTTTCGTAACGTTGGTTCCAATGGGTATTGCAAGTGTGTCAAGGGGTATTAAAACGGTTCCTTTTTGAATCTTGGTTGTTATACTCTGCTAGTTATTTTTCAAAATGGAGAATAATTTTAGAATTTTGTTTCTAACTAGGACCTTCTTTTTTCGTTGGCATAATTTTTTTTCAGGCACATTTTGCTACTGTATAATAATATTTAAAAACAAAACCGACGTTTTTTTGGCACAGTGAAAGATAAAGTCTTTATTAAAAATTTCAAATGACTAATTTTGGTAATACACTTACTAGCCCTGATGATGGTAACTGTGTTGCTGAAACTAGTCGGCTGAAATTATGAATAAACATTTTATCGTTCACTGATCAAAAAAAAAAACTTTGTTCTTCACTCTTTATTAGTCTAAATGACGTTTAGGTTTTGGTTTCGCCACCTTGCCGTTGGAGAAAATTGTAGCTGAATTTAAGCTAACGTAAACAGAAGAAAGCGATTTCATTCATCCAGTTTTTTTTTTACTTTCTCTATCTCCTGTTAGATAAAGGAGTTAGGTTTTATACCGCACATATTTCTATTCATTTGAGGGGCATTAGGATAAAAATAGTATAACATTTGTTCACACGGGTTGTATATATATATATATATTCGCGTACCTAAAGGCCTTATTTTGAAATAGATAAAACAAGTGCAAATAATCTCTGACGTAGGCGTAGGTAGGTCTTATCAGTGTTATGTCATGATTGTACACTTTGAAATGAATTGACGTTACTGCCAATAAGTGAAACAGTTATTTATATATACCCACTGGGACTCATGATTACCAGTCTTGGGAAAAACAACTGCTGAATGTGTACTTTTAACCCTTTTATTGAAGTCCTAAAGTCGACACATTAAAATGTTTGTATAGTTGGAATTGTTTCCTGAAACTATCGTCATTATATGTACGACGTGAAGTGTTTATAAGTAGGCCTCTGCTGTCTAAACCCATTTTGTTCACGCGTTGTTGGACTCCACATAGTAAACTTGTGTTTAGATGGGAGGTAGTTTTTCGAAATGGATTAAAGTAAGCTCCATGTTCTCATATTCTTCTGATTAATATTTTAAATAGTGATATATTTACTGTGAATCGCATTTGTTAGTAATGTGCAGTGTGTCTTAGAATGGAGTGCTTTTTTTTTAAATAAAAATAAATGAAAATATGATTTTGTCTATACTGTATACATTTGACCGATACAGCACTTACAAAATATTGGGTTTAAGTCTTGTCTGTTTCAAAGTAGGCTTTGAAAAGCGTTGGAGATATGACGAATACATAAAACTAATTAAATATATGTTTTGAAAGTTGTCTTAAGTTTTATATGAACAATAAGTTTAACAGTTTTTAGTTTTTCTTGTTTCGTTAACACAGTGCTTACAATCAGGGATTCAGCAATAAACGAACCGCAGTTTTGCTCATTAAATCCCGGCCAATTCATCAAAATACTTTCCTTGATACTCAGTTTCTGTTCCCCAATTGCCTTTGCAAGGATTTTACGTTATCCTCAAATATATAAATGTATTACACTCATACAGCGCATGGTTCTTGGTACTTGAAAATTTTGTTTTATTTAAAATCCAGTTTAAGTGTCATTCTGAATGTTGTGTCTTTTTTACCAACAAGGGAAGATGGTTTAAGCATCTTGAATTTCTTTTATATATAAAATCCATTTTAAGTGTCATTCTGAGTGTTGTGTCGTTTTGCTCCTGAAGAAGAAAGGTTCACCTTTCCAGAACGTTCAGGTTCGATTCCCCTCGGTGGACATAGCAGATAGCCAGCTGTGGCTTTGCTATAAGAAAAACACTCGCTCGGGTTATGGGATTTTTATTATTTTGTAATAATAAATCATATATATATGATAAAAGTAAATAGATAATAAACAAATATAAATACTAATAATAAACAAATGAATATATATGTATATATGAAACATTTTAATCAATGCAAACAAGTAGAATATAACTTACTTACAAATGACATAAAAGGTAATTTCTTGGTCCTTGTTGTTGATGTGATGTTTATTTTCACAGCGCAAGACATTATTTCGGGGAAAGTCAGTGACGGCCAATAAAATCCATCGAGCTTTCTCGACAAAGGGACCGAAAGTAGTATCGACGGACTCGTAAGTTTCTTTTGTTCTTTTCAATGTAATGGTCCGTGCGCGGGAATACTGATAACCAGAAATGCGACTCTAAACGCCAGTTGAGTCTTTAAGTTTCAGTTTTGACTTTTCCAAAGCTTTTTTTTTAGACCTTATCATTTGTTTTATATTACTGTGCATTTACTACTATCGATACAACTTGAATTCTCATTGTTGGGCTTTTGTCAATAGAATAACATTTGGAATATCACTAACTTCTGGTTCGTTACAATCACATGTAATTTTAAAGATAACATTTTCTAGAAGTGTATACATATTCTTTCATCATTTGATTTCAGCAAAATTACACCACCAAGGAATTCAACCATCTCAACGTGCCCTCGTTCCTTTATTATGGAGGGTTCAGTGCAATTTTTAATGGTTAGTCATATTTTCCTTGCTTGATTGTTAGGCTTTTTGTTTACACTAAAGAGTAATACGATGGGATTTTCTTTTATCTTAGTTAAATTTCACGAATAAAATAATATTTCACGCTACGTCATATTCTTGTTTTTTATATATTATTAGTGAATCGACACAATTCTGGTATTATTAGCTTGTGAAAAGGAAAATCGTTGTTTCAGTGTGTTACTCATTAATAGCTACTTGTGTGTTAACTAAAAATAATATCCGAAGATTAATTATTTTTATAATATATAACTTGAAAATGAAACACTATTTTTACATTCATAAATCGGAATAACAAAATTAGTAATATTCTTATTCTGTGAGAGTTGTTAATTTTATGTCTGGATTTTTAGTTTGATATTAAAAACTAAGTGTTATTTCTTTATTAATTTGATACTTGTCTTTCCGATAGGGTGTACAACGCCAAGAGCGACACCTCTTCCTCTTTAGTGACATCCTGATTGTAGGAAAACCTAGGTAACGAATTTTAATGGAAGTTGAACAAATCATTAATATTTTGGTCACGCGAAAAAAGGCACAGTAGTAACATATTTTGGATATTGTCATGAATCTGATGATCCACCAATCCAAATATTTGTAACATGTGGCTAAAATGTGTGGAGAGGGGGATTCAATCGTTCTCTGACACAGGGGTTGAAATGGTATGTCTGTAGTTAAGTACAAAGTTATACAACGGGCTATCTGTACTCTGCCCACCACAGGTATCGAAAAACCGGTTTCTAGCGTTGTAAGTCCACAGACATACCGCTGTGCAACTGGATGTGTGTGTGTGTGAAATGGAACTAAGATAGGGATATGGAACATTTACACTGCGAAATGCCCCCCCCCCCCAGTGGCACAGCGGTATGTCTGCGGACTTAAAATGCTAGAAATCGGGTTTCGATACCCGTGGTGAGCAGAGCACAGATAGCCCTTTGCGTAACTTTGTGCTTAACTTCAAACAACCAAACACGTTTGTTTCAATTTGAATTAATGCTCATTTTACCGAGTTCCCAAGCTGATAGCACAATTTTTAATATTTAACGATAAAAAGTCAATGACTGAAAAAACAAGCACATTGTAAATAACAATAATAAAATATTCTCAAAAATTCGAGAACTTGGTAGAAATTAGGTAAAAAAAATTGATCAATGTAAAATTGTCAAATATATTCAGTTCAAAATCTTCACGTTGACCCCAAGTTGAACACAAACTTCGTACAAATGTGTTTGTAAAAAAATCTCAGAAAGTAGTTGTATAACATGACATGATTTATTATATAACTTATGTTCTCAGGTCCTCGGGTACATACAAGCAAAAAGAACGGCTTTCGATCAGCGAGCTGTGGCTCTCCTCCTGTCTTTCTGAGGTTTGTGAGTTCAGCAGCTCACCAGAGGTCTCTTTTGTTCTTGGCTGGCCAACTACAAACGTTGTAGTCACTTTCAGGTAGGATTCGTACGTTGTGTGTACGGTTTATTTAATTTTAGTCATAATTGAAAGGCAATCGTATTTTTATGAATGTACAGTATTAGTGTAATGTAACAGTAAGTTCTTGTTACGCAGGTTATGTGCACGTGATAAGGGAAGCTCGCCTCCAACATGGTGACATAATAAATTGTATGTTTGCCCGTATATATTTATATTAAATACGTTTGCTAAAAAAGTTTGACGTACTTTCTAAACCTCATTGCTCTTAAACTTACATACCGATGAAAGTGGCATACAGCAGCTTCTGCCCTCTACGGGTTTATTACGTCAACCTGATTTTTTTGTTACTGAACTGTTTGTTTCACAGTAGAAGAAGGTTTTATAATCTGTTTTCGTTTGTTGGTTTAGTATTTTAAATTAATGTTTAAAACACTGAATTATTGTATGAAGTAACTTGCAAAATATAAAATAATGTGTGGTATTTTGGACATGAACACACCTTATGCACATATGCGCTTAATGGTCAGGTCAGTGTCTCCTAGGGTTCAGGTATAGCCATTTACAAGGATTTGAACTACTGAGTAGAAGGAAAGCAGTTAACCAGCACTCGCCGTCACAAGAACCTTTTTTTTCTAGCTTTGAATCGAAGAACGGGATTAAGTTTCAATCTTATGACGCACTCACAGGTGAAAGTGCGACATCTTGGCGTGATTATCAGACTTTCCGATACGCAGCCTTGCACACTGTTAGACCATGTCCGGACCAGATTTGAAGGGGGAAATTGATCATTCCTATTTTAACAACTGATAAAAAAACTGTGAAAATTTAATATGAGATTGAAGTCTTATGTTTTATTATATTGTCTTTCGGACATGCGTGTATTTGTGGTTAGTTAATGTTTTTCTTTTTTCTCTAGTTCTCCACAGATCATGCAGCTGTGGCAGAGTAAACTGATGCAGTAAGTATATAGAAAATCTCAGCTTGTATTTTTTTATGTTTTTCTAATGTCCAACTTTTCCTCATATTTAAATTATTAATCTACCAACTATTATCTTAAATAAACTTCTGAATAATTTTTGTTTTATTCGTGAGTGAGATTAATTATATCACTCAATAGTATTGTTTGTTTGTAGTTAAGTGCAAAGCGACACCATGGGCTATCTGTGCTCTGCCCACCACGGATATCGAAACCCGGATTCTAGCGTTGTAAGTCCGCCGACATACCGCTGTGCCACTGGGGGCTCATTCAGTAGTAATAAATTGCAAAACTAACTCGCAACAAGACCAGCTGGATAATGTAGTTTCGACCTGCGATTCTTATATCATTAACAAGACCAGCTGGATAATGTAGTTTCGACCTGCGATTCTTATATCATTAACAAGACCAGCACTCGCAGGTCGAAACTACATTATCCAGCTGGTCTTGTTAATGATATAAGACTCGCAGGTCAAAACTACATTATCCAGCTGGTCTTGTTAATGATATAAGAATCGCAGGTCGAAACTACATTATCCACTACATTATCCACGTAGTCTTGTTAATGATATAAGTTTTGACCTGCGATTCTTATATCATTAACAAGACCAGCTGGATAATGTAGTTTCGACCTGCGATTCTTATATCATTAACAAGACTAGCTGGATAATGTAGTTTTGACCTGCGAGTCTTATAGCAGTAACAAGACCAGCTGGATAATGTAGTTTCGACCTGCGATTCTTATATCATTAACAAGACTACCTGGATAATGTAGTTTCAACCTGCGAGTCTTATATCATTAACAAGACCAGCTGGATAATGTAGTTTCGACCTGCGATTCTTATATCATTAACAAGACCAGCTGGATAATGTAGTTTCGACCTGCAATTCTTATATCATTAACAAGACTACCTGGATAATGTAGTTTCGACCTGCGAGTATTATATCAATAACAAGACCAGCTGGATAATTTAGTTTGGACCTGCGATTCTTATATCATTAACAAGACCAGTTGGATAATGCAGTTTTGACCTGCAAGTCTTATATCATTGGTCTGGCAGGAACGTTTCATTAAGTTTAAGAACTGGTTTTGTTTTAATTCTATACGTTTATGTACACATTCATCATGATCAACGTAAACAAAAGCAAAACAAGGTTATTACAGTGGCTTCATTTATATGCAACCATATGCACTCTAAAGACGAGATTAACACAGGATTCAGTAACGTTTCTGATATATTATGTGTTCTTGTTTATGCTCACATTATGTTTCCCTTTTTATTCGAAAGTGCAAAGAATATTGATAACATCTGCATCAGTTCGAGCCCCCTAACATTGATTCATACCTGTATTTAGTATGAGCTATTGCCCCCTACCCAGGAGCCTTTGTTGGGCATCTTCGGCATAGAGGTCAAGAGGTTGCAGTAAATAAAATTGTTATAGTCACGAGAATCCCATTATATTATTAAAATATTCATTAATCCAAATTATAAGTTTCGAACAACAATTATTCTATTACAGTGGATTAAGAATGTTTTTAGTTTGTTAAAGTTAAATTGTTTTGAATTGATTTCTAGTAAGTACCTGGTTGAGAGTATACTTATGAAAGAGAGCATCGTAATTTAAAATATTACTAAAAAATTAAAACCCGCATACATACATACACACACACATATATATATATATGAACTCCCAATATTCACAACAATCTCTCTCTACTTATTGTTACAATGCGGCCTTCAGGAATGCTTACGATTGTTAAAACATATACTAAGACGTGAAATATACAGATACTTAGATGTGAAATATACGTATACGTAGACGTGAAATATACAGATACTTAGATGTGGATTATACAGATACTTGGATGTAGATGTAAATTGTACAGATACTTAGATGCGAAATATACAGATACTTAGACGTAAAATATACAGGTACTTAGACGTGAAATATACAGATACTTAGACGTGAAGTATATAGATACTTAGACGTAAAATATACAGATACTTTGAAATATACAGATACCTATATGTGAAGTATACAGATACTTAGATGTGAAATATACATATATATAGACGTGAATATACAGATACTTAGATGTGAAATATACATATACGTAGACGTGAAATATACAGATACTTATATGTGAAGTATACAGATACTTAGATGTGAAATATACATATACGTAGACGTGAAATATACAGATACTTAGACGTGAAATATACAAATGACAAACATGTAAAGCATAGCTACAAGTCTTCATGTTGATGTGGAAATACTACATTTAGTTTAGACGTTTTCATTAATTAAATCTTATTAAAGTTGTACACGATGATATAATGGCTCCCGATGACACAATGCGTGTATTTTTGTTGTTGTTTTATAGATTTAAACTTGTTATGAGTTGCATACGGTGATACAATGCAGGTATTATAGTTTTATAGACTTAAATTTGGTATGAGTTGTAAACGGTAACACAGTATCCTTAAAGTAGTCTTATGAACGTAAATATGTTATGGGTTGTACACAGTGAAACAATGTCTGTAAATAGTTGTAACAAACCTGATATAGGTTATACACAGTGATAAATGTCTGTAAGATATTTTAGTATACCTTAGATAGGTTGTACACTTTGACATAATGCTCTCTAGTTTTGCGCTTAACAACAAACAAACAAAGTTTTAATATGAGTCTCTCATTAATTTTAAACAAGAGTGACGCAGCAGTTTAAGAGTAAATATGAGTTCATTGATTTGTTTTTATTTTTTAATCTACAATAGGCTGATTGCAGAAGCCAAGAAGAAAGAGGAGCGTTCTGTGACTAATCTCCAAGTGTGCTACTGGGACCACGAAGTGAACGAAGAATTTGTAAGTAAGATCGTCGTTTTTAACTCAATCTCAGCTTTTATCGAATTTTGAACTTGAAATCTGATTTGAATATTTAAAGCGTTTTAAAGCGTTGTTTTTTTTTTTCTCTTTTAGTTCAAAACTGTGAAAGTTCGCAACACACACTCAACAAATGACTGCATTCGCCTCATACTTGATGACATTGGACAGCAGGTGTGTAGCAGCCTATTTCTTAACTTTCTTTAACGCAAACTGGAGTTTATTATGAGACATTTCTATAAACGTAAATAAAATCACGACCTATATCTCCAGAAACTAACTGTATTAGCTCAATATTTCGCTATCACAGCTTCGTCAGGAGCTATCGATATCTTACAAATTCATTAACCCAGTTATATCTAAATTGGAAAAGTCTATTGATTGTTTAAAGTAGCATGTTTATTAATATTTCAGACATTTAAATATCTAGTAAGTAAAATATTCTTTAGTGGAATCAATCCTCGAAATCAAACATTTTTACGACTTTTCTCACACATGGCAAGATGGGAGAAATCAATAAAGGCAGTCTAATAATTTTTTTATTAAGTTTGAATTTTATTTTAAATACTTATAATCAATTTGAAAAGAAGGTCTTACACAAATCATATATATATATATTTGCAAAAAGTACAGTAGATGAGAAATGACTTCTACAGTTTAGTTGGCAGCGTTATTTTTAACATAAAATGTGGTAAACCGTATTAAAACGTAACGAACACAAGTATTGTGTAGTTAAAGTAACTTAGTAATCTTAAATCAAAGTTAGCATGATGTTTAAAACAGTATTACTTTGAAATAGCTGTTAGCAACGCGGTACTTATTTTGTTTTTTCATACTTCATCTTCCAAGTGTTTATCAGTAAGATAAGAACGCCACACAGTACTCGTTAACTTGTTAATAGTAGGAACTTATTACATATGATTCTACAATATCTCATAGTATGACAGGGATACCACACAGTGTCCGTTAAATTGTTAACCGTAAAAATAACTTATCACATAAGATTCTACAATATCTAATAGTACGACAAGGACATCACAGAGTGTTCGTTAACTTGGTAATATTAAAAACTTAGTAAATAAGATTCTACAATATCTAATAGTACGACAAGGACATCACACAGTGTTCGTTAACTTGTTAATAGTAGGAACTTATTACATATGATTCTACAATATCTCATAGTATGACAGGGATACCACACAGTGTCCGTTAAATTGTTAACCGTAAAAATAACTTATTACATATGATTCTACAATATCTCATAGTATGACAGGGATACCACACAGTGTCCGTTAAATTGTTAACCGTAAAAATAACTTATTACATATGATTCTACAATATCTCATAGTATGACAGGGATACCACACAGTGTCCGTTAAATTGTTAACCG
>NW_013667845.1:55511-72282 GCF_000517525.1 Limulus polyphemus | reverse complement strand
AGTACATCACAGAGTGTTCGTTAACTTGTTAATAGTAAAAACTTATCACATAAGATTCTACAATATCTAATAGTACGACAAGTACATCACAGAGTGTTCGTTAACTTGTTAATAGTAAAAACTTATCACATAAGATTCTACAATATCTAATAGTACGACAAGTACATCACAGAGTGTTCGTTAACTTGTTAATAGTAAAAACTTAGTAAATAAGATTCTACAATATTTAATAGTACGACAAGTACATCACAGAGTGTTCGTTAACTTGTTAATAGTAGGAACTTATTACATAAGATTCTACAATATCTAATAGTACGACAAGTACATCACAGAGTGTTCGTTAACTTGTTAATAGTAAAAACTTGTTACATAAGATTCTACAATATCTAATAGTACGACAAGTACATCACAGAGTGTTCGTTAACTTGTTAATAGTAAAAACTTGTTACATAAGATTCTACAATATCTAATAGTACGACAAGTACATCACAGAGTGTTCGTTAACTTGGTAATATTAAAAACTTAGTAAATAAGATTCTACAATATCTAATAGTACGACAAGGACATCACAGAGTGTTCGTTAACTTGTTAATAGTAGGAACTTATTACATAAGATTCTACAATATCTAATAGTACGACAAGTACATCACAGAGTGTTCGTTAACTTGTTAATAGTAAAAACTTGTTACATAAGATTCTACAATATCTAATAGTACGACAAGTACATCACAGAGTGTTCGTTAACTTGTTAATAGTAAAAACTTGTTACATAAGATTCTACAATATCTAATAGTACGACAAGTACATCACAGAGTGTTCGTTAACTTGCTAACAGTAAGAATTTATTACATAAGATTTTACAATATCTAATAGTACGACAAGTACATCACAGAGTGTTCGTTAACTTGTTAATAATAAAAACTTATTACATAAGATTCTACAATATCTAATAGTACGACAAGTACATCACAGAGTGTTCGTTAACTTGCTAACAGTAAGAACTTATTACATATGATTCTATAATATTTAATAGTACGACAAGTACATCACAGAGTGTTCGTTAACTTGCTAACAGTAAGAACTTATTACATATGATTCTATAATATATAATAGTACGACAAAGACATTACAGAGTGTTCGTTAACATGTTAACAGGAAGACAAAATTATTGCATAGGATTCGACAATATCTAATAATACGACAAGAACACTACACAGTGTTCATAAATTTGTCAATAGCAAGATGAGACTATTACACAGAATTTAAAAATGTATAACGGTATGATAACGACATCACAAAGTGTTCATTCATTTGTTTTCAAGACGACGAGGTTATTTTATGCAATTTAATAGTATCTCACAACAGTACTCATTTATTAACAGCAAGACTAGGACACTACACAGTGCTCGTTCATTTATTAACAACAAGACTAAGATATCATATAGAATTCATTTATGTTTTAACAACAAGATTAGGATATCTATGGAATCTGTTTGTTTTTTAACAACAAGGTTAGGATATCTATGGAATTTGTTTGTTTTTAACAACAAGATTAGGGTATCTATGGAATTTGTTTGTTATTTAACAGCAAGACTAGAATATCATGTATGATATTTTTTAATTAATTGTTTTTTAACAGTAGATGTGGTTATCGCCCAATTTGTTCACAAAAATTTCGATGAACAGTCACTTATACTTAATGTTCAAAATATTAATAAAATACGGATCATTTCAGTCTTTGAGCACAGAAGACTTTCAATTGTGGGTCAAGACCGGAAAAGACGAAACTCCATATCCACTAATAGGTATGTGTGAAAAACGGAACACATTTCATGAAAATTGTTATTTTTTTTGTGTTGGTTTATTTCATTATTAGGTCGCAGGCGAATTTTTTTTAAAGGGTAAAGGGGAATAATATTATAAAATTTTACGTTTTAAAACACCTTGAAAACAATGTAGACTGTGATACTTAAAATTTTAGTCTTCAAATTTGTTTTGGATAATCTGTACGTATTCTGATATCAGTTTAATTAAAAAATATGCTATGTCAGTGATTAATACAAATATAAGCGCCATCTCTTATTCAGAATTATTACTATATTTTATAATTAGAAATCTTTACGTATTAGTGTCACAACTTTATTTATTTTACATCCGAGGTTTGTTAGAATAAGGAATTTCTTTCATTGTGGATTTGAAAGAAAAGTATTTATGACTCAATTACATAACTGTACATCCATATACACATATATAACTAACTTGTTTCACCTAAGGACAAACATAGAGTCATCAAATAGTCCAGGAGTTAAACATAAATTTATGGCTCAATTACATAACTGTACATCCATATACACATATATAACTAACTTGTTTCACCTAAGGACAAACATAGAGTCATCAAATAGTCCAGGAGTTAAACATAAATTAGTCTCATTTCCCTTGGCCCGGCATGGCTTGATTCGCAACCTGAGGGTCGCGGGTTCGAATCCCCATCACACCAAACGTGCTCGCCCTTTCAGCCTTGGGGCGTTATAATGTGACGGTCAATCCTACTACTCGTTGGTAAAAGAGTAGCCCAAGAGTTGGCGGTGGGTGGTAATGACTAGCTGCCTTACACTGCTAAATTAGGGACGACTAGCGCAGATAGCCCTCGTGTAGCTCTGCGCGAAATTCAAAACAAACAAACTCATTTCCTTTATAAAAACCAAATAGTAATTTAAGTGACGATAAGAACTAGAAAAATCATTATTTCTCAAAGGTCCCCAAGTGTTCACTGCTGAATGTTTAAAATACATTTCAAACTGAGCTCATGTATAAAAATTAATTTCATATATATGTACATTCTCAGTTAAAAAAACATCAATAAGTTACGGACTTCGTGGTTTTTCTTTCTTAGCAAATAATTCATGTGTTAATATTTGTACTTTATAATAAATATGTTTTTATCTACTGGAAATAGGTCATGAATTTCCTTTCTACATTAAGATGAATTTTGTCCGTAAGCTACTGCAACACTCAAACTTCGATTTACAGAAGTTTAGTGTCACTTCTGAAACGAAATGTATTTTCATCTTACGACAGTCTCCCACAGATGAGTCATCTGCCCTGACAGGTAAATATGTGAACTGTGTTTCAACTGCTAACAATGTTTAATTTTTTTTATGTGTTCATCATCTTTACTAACATTCGATTTCGCGTTCTCTTGATGTGTCTGGGTTTGTTTAGCTACCCGTCTATCTATCCAGGTCTTTCCTTCTGTCTGTCCTCGAATAAAGTGGATAAGTTATTTAACCGATAAAGTTAAGTCATGTTTGATTGTTGGTGCTGTTTCTTTAGCTTCGTCTTGTCTAATGTTTTACACATATTGAATTAAAGATGTATATAAAAGTAACGCTTCACATCTTTGCCACAAGTCACTTCCTAAGTAGGTTTGTTAGTCATCAAGCGCCCCAAGTGGCACAGCGGTATGTCTGCAGACTTACAACGCTCGAAACCGGTTTTCGATACCCGTGGTGGGCAGAGCACAGATAGCCCATTATGTAGCTTTGTGCGAAACTTCAAACAAACAAACACTAGTCATCAAGCACAAACTATAAACCTTCAGACTTATCGCTGAGCCACTGGAAAGGGGTGGGTGGGTGGAACTTCCTAAGAGGTCTATTTGTTCTATATCAGAATTACTCATATGGGCTAGACCCATCGCTGTCAAAACTATACATAACATCCCATGTGTTTGAAGCACACTAAAATGGGTGTTTCACCATACTGTAGTAAGATAAGCCTCTCACAGCTGTAGGTATATACTGTATATATATATATATATATATATATATATTCGTGAAGTGAGCCAGAGCATTTAGAAAAGAAAAACGTGTGCTTTGAGTACGAGCTGTTAAACGAAACTATCTATTTAAAAAAACTCTATAATGTTATTGTTGATTTATTTTGCAGATGCTACAAATCACAAGAGAAGAACAAGAAGACCAACGTTAATAGGATGGCCTTTCAAACGTCATTTCAATAAACAGGAGAATTCCAACGGAGATGTGACGTCTTCTCCCACCTCTTCCACGTTTGTTAAGTCTTTCTCAAAACTCTGGAGTGACGAAAATTTGCCAAGACCTGTGCTGGTATGATGAAACCTGTGTAATGTTTTATCTTAACCTAAAACACATCGCATCGCGATATAACGTACTATTGAAATTTCATAGTAAAGTATTGATTTCCTGTCTCTTCTGTTTATGTGTCTGAGTAAACACGAAACGTTTCTGAGGCTCGTACTACAATGAAAACTATATTTTCTATCTACTTCTGATATTTCGTCAAGATTTTCAGTAAGCAAACATTTTGTGTGTTTGTGAATTCATTTTAGTCTTTTGCACCAGTTCACATGTTGCTTATTCTTTCGTACGTTCTTTGAGTATTCATTCTCCTCCGATTATTTTCTAGGCAATTTTAAACCAGCTCTTTCAGAGGGGACCGTTTACTGTTGGCATCTTCCGTAAGTCTGCTAACACCAGAATGTGTAGAGAATTGAAAGAAAAACTGGAAGCCAACCCAAACTTTGACTTTAAAGACGTGCCAGTTTCCATTCTAGCTGCTCTCTTTAAAGTGAGTCAACAGACTTAAACTTTTTAACTGTTTAAAACTACTTAACAAGCTTGAAGTTTTTATGCAGACTAGGGCGTAACAAGCTAATAATTAATGTTTTATAGCAAAGTAAGAGGCTTAAACATTGTGGCCATTACTTCAGTGAAACACTTTGGGATATAAGAGACCAACAATTGAAATTTGTATCTTGAGGTAACAGAATAAAGTCAATTAACAAGTTTACGATTGAAGTTTGTATAGTAATTTAATAGGTTGATGTTTGAAGTCTTTATAATGGTGTACAAAGCTAATCATTGAAGTTTCATAGTGATATAACAAGCTCATAATTATAGTGAATTAGCATGTATACAATTGAAGTTTGTATAATGATGTAATAAGATAATAATTGAAGTCTTTATATTGAATTAACGTGTATACAATTGAAGCTTGTATAATGATGTAACAAGCTAATAGTTGAAGTCTTTATAGTAACTTAATGAGCTAAACATACAAATCAATGGTTTTATTCTTATGAAGATCTGTGTATCCTAAGAAACATTAGCTTCTGCTAGTTTCAATAGGATTTTATTTCTCCAATGGAAACTTGCGACGAAAAGTTATAAAACTAGGAAAAGCTTTTTAAAACCAGATGAGACTGTCAGTGAACTGTATTTGGTTGTTGACAGATTTTTTACTTACTGAAAGAGACTATTGTTGGGAAAACGTGAAATAGAATCTCCAAACGTAGAATTCTAAGTCTTTAGTGAGTTTATAAGTTAAACAATTGAGTATGATGGATTGTATAGATATTTATGCATTTCTTATACTTTCTGTTTTACATGCGTGATTTATACTTGAATGACATTGTTGAACGTAGAGGATGTCATCTTTCATGCTTACTCATTCCAAGCAAAGTTTTTAGATGTTTTTTTATATCCCCGTTATTCTTATGCAGTGATCATTGTAATAAGCATGGATTTATTTATTGTTAGGAATTTCTGAGAAGTCTTCCTGACTGTGTTCTTGGATCCAGTGCTTATAAAGACTGGATAGAAACAGCAAACACCGCTGACGAATGGGAGAAAAGAAATCAAATTATGAAGTACGTAGTTGTCTTGTTTATAAGTTTTTGAAGCTTGAAGAGCAGACTGAAGGATTGAAATCATATACAGGAATGATGGCTTGTACAAATTCATAATATGAAGTAACTTAATTTACCTGACATTTCAACATATGTCCTTCTTTTATATGAGTTTTACTGCAGAAGTAAAACGGATAAAGTATTATATGTTTGGAGTAGTTTTTGTCATCATTTCTTTAAAAAAAGGCTTGGCATGGCCTGGTGGTTAGGGCACTCGACTTGCAATCTGCGGGTCGTGGGTTTGAATCCCCGTCCCACCAAACATGCTCGCTCTTTCAGCCGTGAGGGCGTTATAATGTGACGTTCAATTCCACTATTCGTTGGTAACAGAACAGCCCAAGAGTTGGTGGTGGGTGGTGATGACTAGCTGCCTTCCCTCTAGTCTTACACTGCTAAATTAGGGACGGCTAGCGCAGATAACCCTCGTGTAGCTTTGCGCGAAATTTAAAACAAACAAACTAATTTTGTATTTGGTGTTCTCCTTATCGTTTTAAATTATTTAATCTTGGGTTTTCTTGATTCAATGAAATACAAAGGCTTTGATACATACAAAACTGACATGCAGCATGGTTTGTTAATATTACTATTTTGCACTCTTTTCAGGCTTTTAGGTCGAATTTCTCCAGCCAATACGAAACTTTTACAACATTTTTTGTGTGTTTTGTGGCACATTTCTCAACATTCCACCATAAACAAGATGTCAGCTGAAAACTTAGCCGTATGTGTGGGCCCAAGTATGCTTTTTCCTTCCGTGTCCAGAAGGAAACAGCCAGCGCCCCAGCCTGAGGTCAGTGATGTAACGTTACTTTTGTCACACATAAACCGCTTGAAATATGGTTTTTATGTGGAACTGATCTGTGAATGAATTATTTAAGTTTATATTAGGTAGAAAAAAGTATTAGGTATGTATTGCATCTGAAATGCAGAGAATGTCTGAATTTAAAAACACAAACTTGACATCATATTAGAGGACAGACATCATTATTGTATGGGAGAAATACTTTTTGTTATAAAAATATTTCGGTGCGCACCAAAAGTATTGTATTTCAATTCAGATATTAGAGTACTAGAAATATTTCTGTATGCCCCAAAATCATCCTATTTCAATCCAGATATTAGAGTATTAGAAATATTTCTGTATGACCCAAAATCATCCTATTTCAATCCAGATATTAGAGCATTTAAAATATTTCTGAATGCACCAAAAGTATTGTATTTCAATCCAGATATTAGAGTATTAGAAATATTTCTGTATGACCCATCCTATTTCAATCCAGATATTAGAGTATTTAAAATATTTCTGAATGCACCAAAAGTATTGTATTTCAATCCAGATATTAGAGTTATTAAAATATTTCGGTAGTAGTTAGGACCCCCCCACTTGCCAGTCACGCCGCCAGAGGGCGATACACGTGTGTCGATTATGACACCAAAGACGATGATGTCATAGTTCCACAAAATGTCACCAAAAGGCGCGTTGCTAGGCTGCCCAAGACTCGTCTATTAAGGACACATTTATATGAAAACGTTTTACAACAAAATTATGAACAAAGATATCATTACTATCTCTGTGGGATCCAAATTTAGATAGAAGTTTTCGTTTCAATACATGTCGACAATGATAAGAAGCATAATATATACATTATTGTCCACACACACACACGAACTTAGTTTATAAACCCGAAACAACCTTACTTTAAAACAATCAGCTTAGTCATACTTTTACATTTCCTGATCATTTATATGTGAATCATCCTGAAAAAGACGTTTATTTAAATATCATGCAACGATTTAAAATTTACTGTTTCACTAGTTTGATTTTATGATATTCATAAGGTTGATGACACGTATACATTGTGTTACTAAAGCAAATTGGTTTTCAATGTGTCTCAACATGCGATTACGTCATCAATGTCCTAAGTAAAATTATTATTTAACGATAAAACTATTGTAACAGTGTTACACATGTCAGTTATTATCAAACATTCATTTGAACAAAACAAATAATTCACAATAATCTGTCATGAAAGAATTTTATCATACCTAAATATTATAGTTTTCGTTTGTTAATAAACTCTGTAGTAAATCATTTTACTACATAATAAATGTGATTAATCATTATTATAGAATAGTAACAGTTACCATTTTTTTAAAATAAATCCTTGAGGACTGAACTTTCTTCTACATTAGAGATGTAACTTACATCACATACATGTTCAAAACCACAGTTTCAAGTATGATCTACAAAGTTGATTACATTGGTGTTCCTTCTAACTGACGTCGTTAACACTGAAACCATACAACCGACAAATAACAACACTTCATCTGCTTACAGCTGGCAGTATGTTGACCTTTTACTAAGAAAAGAGGGGATTGGTAGAATTCAATGTTTAGTTTGGTCACAGTCTGACATCTTTGATATTCAAGGCTACTGACCGGCTTGATTTTAGAAAATATACAGGGTAGAACGTCAAGTTTAGAAATATGTTTTGACCTTTAGTATTAGCTAAAACAGATAACACTTTCGTTTGAACATACAGAAAACTTTTATTAATATAAAAGTCAATTATAATATACAAAATATCGAAAATAAACTCTACATAAATTGAATGTTCACTTTACAAATCTCTAAATGTGTATTGATGCATTTCATTTAAATACACTTTTTGTGTTCAATTAGACTGTACGTTTCTAAAAATGTGATTATCAATGATGATACTCTGTCGCTATCTATGCATTTACATTATACTTAATATTGAAAATAAACTCCACAGAAACGTAATGTTCACCATACTTTAACTAGAGTTTTTGTATGTCACTAAATTTAAAAGTCATTAAACATAGTTCTTTTCCTTTACATGGTGATACAAAACACTAAATGTATATTCTCAATATTTAACGGGACAGTTCAGTTAGCATACAGTTACTGCATACTGTGCCCTACGTACAGCAAACGATAAGACTGTATCATTCGGCTTATAATAATACTTGAAAATGAAAGACCGATTCAATTCTACTTTTAATATCTAATTAAACGGGTGAAATGTGTGACATTTTGTTACACGCTAATGCCTAATTATTATTTCAAATATCTCATATTGTTTTGAAACAGTAATGCTACGTGAATTATTTGTCATTTACACTTTATAGATAGATCATCAATTATATAAAAATCATCAGTTACAAATCAATGTTCTGTAATTTTCTTATATGAAACACTTCTCATCATAGACTAATATACTATCTTTAGTATATGTAAGTAAAACCTCAGACCGGAGTATCACACATATTGTAACATCTGTTAACAAAACTTCAAGATATATTTACCAAAACATCTTAGTTTATAAAATACTGGCTTACAGTCCAATGTAATAATACCTGCTGTATACATCTGTTTTAGCACGTTATTAGTGACTATAAATGAAACATAAAGGCATTCTCCAAAGTTATCAAAGTTTCTTTATTTTAGAAACCATACAAAACATATCATGCTCTTGAAATCCGTAACTGAACTGACTGTCAAAAATGTGAAAACAAACTGAATTAACATGAAACTTCGTACTAAAGACATGTCACTACATAAATGAATAAATAATTCAATACAAACTAATCAAGTAAGATTTCAGTTAGTAAACTCAGAAAAAACTAGACTATTTCAAAGCAGATATTTCCTCACATAGATTTTGAAACTGTTACGGTAAGATAACTTATCTTTTCACTTACAAATTATACAAATCAGTGCTCTGTGATTTTCTTATATAAAAAACACATCTCGTCATAGCCTGATATACTATTTATAGTATATGTAATTAAAATCTCAGTCCTAAGTATAACACATACTGAAACATTTGTTAACAAAACTTCAAGATACACTAATATTCTACTTACAGAAACATCTTAGTTTATAAAATACTGACTTACAGTCCAATGTAATAATACCTGTACTATTATACTTGTTCAAGCATGTTATTATTGACCATAAATGAAACATACGAGCTATTCTCCAAAGTAATCAAAGTTTCTTTATTTTATATATCATGCACTTCACATCCGTAAATAAACTGACTGTCCCTCTTCCCTCCCTCTTCAGGTCAACACAAGTGTATCGTCCTCTGGCGTGCAAGTGAGGTCCTAACTACTAGTATTGTATTTCAATCCAGATATTAGAGTATTTAAAATCTTTCGGTATGCACCAAAAATATTGTAATTCAATCCAGATATTAAAGTATTCAATTTTAACACTAAATATAGTTTCTTACCGAAATTCTTGATACATAAACTTGAAGTTTTCGTTTTTCAAATAAAGGTTTTTAGCCGCGGCATAGCGGCTCATAGAATGGCTCTGAGTTTTTTTTTTTTCGAGTACAAACTTTGAGCTCATAGCTCCGTCATCTCTTGACTGATTTGAGATCTAATTACAGTTTTGGATTCAGTAAGTTAATCCCTTTCGATTAATGTATATTTTACCACGCCCAAGATCTCATAGATTAATTTATTCTAATGCTGCCTAAAAGAATTTAAATTTCAGGGTAGGCTGGTTAAGATCCTGATGAGTGGTAAAATCGAATCGGGTAAACGCGCGCCCCACGCACAAAAATATTGCTGATAAAAAAAGGGAAACAAAGGCATCATAGATTAATTTAATGTAATCCTGCCTAAAATAATTTCAAGTGGCGAGGTTATTGAGGATTCCCTCATGATTTTTTTTTTGTTTGACAATTGGATGTTTAACGTTTTTTGCAGATATTTGCACAATAGCACGTTCTAGTGTTCAAATGTTATACAATTAAAGAATAGAACTCAAAACCTGTTTTTACTAAAATATGTACAAACCAGTTGGTAATCATTATTTTATAAATAGTTTCGTTATTTGTTGTCCAACTTTGCGTCTGATTAAAGGCCACTTTACGTGACATCGTATTTAATTAGGTTAAAATGTATATTTATGAACTTAATAACGCAGTAATGAAATACGCTTTCTCCATGTTATTTATTATGAGATTAACTTATTAGATTAACCAATCCCGTCCTATCAAACATGCTCTCCCTTTCAACCTTGAGGGCATTATAATATGACGTCAATCCCATTATTCGTTGGTAAAAGAGTAGCCCAAATTTGGTGGTGGGTGATGATGACTAGCTGAGCCCTCTAGTCTTTCAGTGCTAAATTAGGGACGGCTAGCGCAGATAGCCCTCGTGTAGCTTTGTGCCAAATTCAAAACAAGCCAAACAATTATGTCAATTTATACAGTAATGTTTTGTGCGTGACTTTTTTTTTTACCTAGATTAAACTGTGTACATTTTTAACGTTATAACACAATTTCTGTATGTGACATTTTTGATAAATGTGTAACATAGAAAGTGACCTTGTATTTCGATTGTTTTATTTTTAGGTTTCGAAACAAGTGCCAAAAATTGTAGCTTATCTAATAAGTAAGTTTCCAGAATTATTTGGTAAAGAGTGCGTGCAGCTCTTTGGTGTTTTGGACAAGGACATCCTCCGGAATGATTCGGGAGCAGAAGAGTCTGACAGCCTTCATAGTCAACAAGAGTTTGAAGGTTAGTTACGTTAGGTTAGGATAGTCTTTTTATGCTTTAGTTTGTAAATATTGCTGTAAAAGTTTATGTTCGACATAATGAAAAGAAAACGACCCAGCTTTTTTAAGTTTTACTCAAGATGTAGGCTTATTAAAGCCTAAATAAAGAAATATACGAATTAGGAAATGTGACATGGAGTATAATATTTCGATCTGCTTCGCTAAGTGGAGTGAAGATTTTAGATGTTAAAAAATAAATTTCTTTATGCTTTGTAAGCCTTATTGGCATTAAAAGGAAATGCTGAGTTATCTTCCTTTTATTGAACATAAACAAACTAGGCATGAATTAATACATACAGGTTAGTTTGGACATACACACCTGTATAGGCATATAAACATACGTATCACTATTTATATATACATGTACCACCTACACCATATGTACACAGAGTATACATGTGCATACAATTTACATAAAAAAGTTACAATAATAACATTCACATCCACTTGTTAGTTAGGTATTCTCGCTCTGAACAACGGATTTTTCAGCCATAAACCCAAGAGCACCTTACGGGATTCAGCCTTTTTAGCAGATTTCACTTAGGCTTAAATCAGCTACGAGCACACGGTTAACTGACAGCTTTTTAATATGTAACATAACAAGTGACCTTGTGTTTTAATTGTTTTATTCTTAGTTTTCAAAACAAGTGCCAAAAATTGTAGCTTATCTAATAAGTATGTTTCTAGAAGTATAGATTAAAAGTACCCAGATTTTTGCTGAAATAACAACATAAATTGTTCAGCAAAACCGAAATTCAATTTTAAAGGCATAAAATAACTTGACTTCAACTTATAGAAATTGGATAAATGCGATATTTAAGATTGTTATCGTTTTACTGGGATATATTTTTTGGGTTACTTATTTCGATTTTCAGCTTAATTCAGGTGATATTTAGTTAATAATCATACCAGTGATCTGGTTTAAAAAATGATAATATAAGGTACTATTGTTTTTTCATCTTTCAATGTTGAAAGATGAAAGTTACAAAATACATTTCAATGTTATAGATAATTGAGAGTAAAACGATTACAGCTTAAGTTTCCAACATCTGGGCTAATGTGGATTTATAATCATAATTATTGGTAGGATACAGGAAAAAAAACACCAATAACGATAGTTTTTTTTTTATAATTTATCAATATAGAAAAGTTTTGTTTTCCTAGTTTCATTTATATACTCCTCACTTACTTAAATGTTTTGATGATCTAGTTTTTATAGTTAAGCTTATGTAGTTAAAAAATGAAGTTTTTCGACTAAAACACAGTTTATCTTTTTTATTACATACTTGTGTTGTAATAGGTTATTTATAAGAATTATGTATTAAACATCAGTTGTAAACTTTTTATAACTATAACCGGAGTAGAATAAAGGAATTAAATAAGTCTGAGATAACCAGCTTTCTTTATAATGCTCTTCATCTTCTGTAGGATGTCGTCAAGATAACTCCTCCATTGACAGTCTGGAGAGAGAACTGCTAGAAGGGAAGAAAACAATAGCGAAACTACCAAACAAGATTCACATCTCATTAACAAACCTTAGTCGAGATTCCGGTCTGACACTCAGTGACACACAACTGTATACGCCAGAAGGTGATGATGAAAATACAGATTCTAGAGGTTCTACACATAACAGTAAACAGACAGTTAAGAGCGCGCCCAACTTGGATTTATTAGGCTTAGAAGCTGTGAACCACTCGTCTAAAGACGCTGTGGTCAGTATCGATGGATCATGTCATAAGGTTATGAGAAAGCGGAAACAAGAACAAGAAAACTGTCGTCTTAGAGGATCGGGAAGTGCCAACTCTTCTCCTCTGCGAAGTCATTTTAGACATAACATGCAGTCTAGATCTTACTATCACCATCTCCATCCGCTCCAATATTCTCCACCTTATGGAATAGGAAATACACTTTTATATTGCTTACTTCATCCAGCACTCGATGCTGGTGCTAGTCCATCAGAGGCTAAAAGACGTGTTCAATCGATAGGGTCCGTTTTATCATCCACAAAAATGAACGATGTGGGATGTGCACCTTCGTTGAGACGAACTGCTTCTGAAGATAATTTACCTCATAACCAGTGTCACCATCCTGAGATTCTTACCTCTCCTTCACACGACGTTATCAACCAGGGAAGTTATTCTGTTTTCCAAAGAGAACAAGAGAACAAGCAGGATTTTGCTTCTAAACAGAATGAAGACAAATACTTTTGCTCCAAACGAATCATTTTGCCTGAAGTGTGTGTAACTGAGGAGATCAAAGACGAGGATGAAATTGAATCCAATTATGACACATTACTACATCCTAAATCTTCATCATCTCCAGTAGTTCAAAACTCTAACAGCTCACGAAATATCAAATTATCTGTCTCTGAATATCAGAGCAAAAATGTAGATTATTCGACAGAAAATCCCGAAGAAATGAATTTATTCTCGGTTAGCGAACTGAATGCAATCCTTCGCGATCATTTCAATGTCAAAAGCATCTGTAGTACTGCATCAAGTTCAAACCCAATTTCACCCGAATCAAAGGAACATTCAGTCACTTCTAAGCCTTCTATTTCCAGCAGATCTAGTGGGTCCGGAGATCCTTTTCTATCCCAGCCACCTATGATATCAGACAGAGCTTCGCAGTTACATAGCTCAGATGATGTTTCAGAAAAATCTTTAAAACGGTTCTCTAGTTACCACGGAGCTTCGGGCAAGGACGCTAGTACTTCTAGTGTTTTCATTCAGGAAAATTTCTTTGATCGATCAACTCAGAGTTATGAAGCAAACAATCTCCTTGAAGATTCTCTACAACTTTACGATGAAGAGTTTCAAAGTTTTTCCTTGCCAGTGAACAAGTCGTTCACACCACCTCCAACTCCACCTAAGCCTTTCAAAAGAGTATTTTATAACATAAATTCTATGCAGAGCTCACAACCGTCTCACGAAGTTGTTAACTTGAACGTAAGTGATAGCAATGGCGTTCCCTTTGTAAAGAGACCCTCAGAAGACTGGCGAAACGAGATAAGTTGGAGCGTCTCCAAATTAAGAGACTATTTTGACTCACGGACATCAAATGATGCAAAAGATGTGCCTCAGTGCCTTAAACATAGCCAAGAATCCTTCGTACCGCCCGTTCCTAGGTCTTCAGCACGTGCTGGTGAAGACTGTGTAACTTTGGTGAGAGTGGGTTGTCACGGAAGATCAGATTCAGTGATAACTGTACGAAAAAGAATTGATTCAGACTTTAATAACATAAGTAACACGAAGTGCAAAGAATCTTATGTGTGAGATGACTTTACTTTGTATATTTGTACAGTTTATTGTAACTGTTACTGTTATGTGCAGTCGAGTTGTACATAACTGTGGCTCAGTTATTTGTCAACAATATTATGTTAATACGTTTTTCATATTTGTACAACTGCCCTACTCATATGTACACTATGTAACATTGTTTAATGTATTTTGTTTCCTGGCGTCGAAAGTGATACTTTTGTATTAATAAATAAAGTACGTATATATTCATAACAATTATGCATCGTGTCAGTTTTCTTATTCTGAAGATACTTCATCAACTGGCAAATATGGGCCACAATGAGCACAGTTACTTTATTTAGGTGAAACGCTTTAGACGTTTATATATTAACCTCATTGAGTACGAGGTACTTGACTTCCCACATTTTTTATATTTCTCTCTGAAGGAAGTCACGTCGTTCCGCACGTTTATTTATTTATTAACTTCACTGAGTACGAGGTACTTGACTTCCCACATTTTTTATATTTCTCTCTGAAGGAAGTTACGTCGTTCCGCACGTTTATTTATTTATTAACTTCTCTGAGTACGAGGTACTTGACTTCCCACATTTTTTATATTTCTCTCTGAAGGAAGTTACGTCGTTCCGCACGTTTATTTATTTATTAACTTCACTGAGTACGAGGTACTTGTCTTCCCACATTTTTTATATTTCTCTCTAAATGAAGTAACGCCATTTCGCCTTTATTGTATTATTTTCTACTGATACCCATCAAAGCTTAGGAAAGTACGACTAATAACGAGAATTATAACTTTCTATCTGAATGATAGCCTAGGCGCTCGAGGGATAAACGGCCAGGTCAGTGCCTTCTAGGGTTCAAGTGTAACTGTCCCCAATTTTGAACTAATTCTCAGATGGCCGTCAGCCAGCCAGCAGCATCCGGCGCCACAAGGGCTTTGTCCGGCTCTTTGAATCATCATTTTTATAACACGCTCAAAAGCTGAAAAGGCGGAGCGTGTTGAGCAGCATCACATCACGAGTCTTGAACCCCCTGACTTGTAGCCTGACAGACCAACGACTAAGCTCCACCCAACTGATATTAAAGTGATTATTGTTAGTTTTATACTTGCTTGATACCGTGTTTCATTGTACTAGCTTTTATCTTACACAATCTTATAAGTTTATTAGAGCTGAAAATATGCCAGATAAGTTAAGAAATAGGAAACAAGCTTTCAAATTAAGGAGTGCAAAAACCAAAATCTGTTGCTTTTGAGATAAGCTTCGAATTAAAAGCTCATATTATTTATATGTGATCGTCTTCTGCTTTCCCCTCGATAAAAACGTTTTAGCAATTACAACCACATGTAGAAATATACTTGTATCTCACGATCTTAAAGAGGTGTTCCGTTTTAGCCCCCAGTGGACAGCGGTATGTTTGCGGACTTACAACACTAGAAATCGGGTTTCGATACCCGTTGTGGGCAGACCACAGATAGACCATTGCTTTGTGCTTAATTGCAAACAAACAAACAAAAAGCTTCCGTTTTCTCGAATGGCCAACCAGCAAGTGTTGGTTTCCATAAACTCCTTCCCATAGCAAGGATAAGCGATTTTGTAAATGGTAAACAAAGCCTAATTTAAAACTGAAAAGGGAATTATTATAACGTTTCAGAACAATTATATTTATGGATGTAGTCTGTCTAAGAGAATAGTTAACATTTTTCCTAAAAATAGAACATTATTCTGTGTATGATGAGATGGTTTCAAAGAAACCTCAAACTGCAGAATTTGTGGAGTGACGATTTTTCAAAATGTTCGATATGAAATTTTCAAACTATTTTTAGTTTATTTTATTTCATTCACTCAATGAATAGAAAATATTCGTATATAAGATTGGAAGATGGACTTTCTTCAATTTTCAGTTAAAACTTTATTAAATGTCTCTCAAGTTTTGTTTTGGTTTAGATAATATCACTTCTGATATCACTTCAGATTGATTAATTTGATATTACTTAAATGTGCTCTAACTTCTGATTTCATTAACACGTGTCGTTGTATACTGTACATATAAATTTTATTTCGACATTTCTAGAAATATAAATTATTGTTTAATCAGTAGAAAGTTTAACGTAACTTGATAACGAAAACCTTATTGGAAGTTCGGGAACAACTTTAGCCATATATTTATATATATATATATATATA
>NW_013667845.1:44666-54511 GCF_000517525.1 Limulus polyphemus | reverse complement strand
ATATATATATATATATATATATATATAGAGTTAGGCTACAGTGAGTTAGCAAGTTTGTTATTTACTGTGTAATCAATGCATGATTTAGTCATTTGTCTGTTACTATCAGCCAGTTAGTTAGTTTTTACTGTGAATATTGGGTTTGTGTTTCAGTGAAGAAATAGAAATATGAAATTAACAAAATAAATTTCTGTTTAAATGTAGTTTATTTCTGAAGTTAAGTCTGTCAGTGATCGTTAGTTTTATTAAGCGTGGAACTTATTCAAGGAAGAAACATTTCACCGACATTAAGTAGGCTGAACTTCATATTATCTTTTTTCCTCATATTCTATAATAATCCATCGAACAATAGAAACCATTACAACACTGGGTGTCAGAAGTAGGATTGTATGGTAAAAATAAAATGAACAAGATCTAACTTCACAATTATGACACATAATTGAAGCAAAAAAAAATGCTAATAATGAAACATGAAGAAATAAACAGGAATTTAAGGGGGGAATTACAAGAATGAAATATATGATTTACAGAATAACTGTGAAAAAAAACTTGATCGAAGACAGATTCAGAAAGCCATTGGATAAGTATGTGTAAAAGGACATCAATAAAGTAAAAATGGAAGTATAAAACGACATCAACGAAGTACAAAATGACATAATTGGCAAGATAAAACACCTAGAAACTGAATTGACAAATGCACATCTTCAAGATTTCCAACTTTGAACACCATTGACAATGATATATGGAATAAGAAAACCCATGTGGCATATACCTGTTACCACTATTGCTGCGCCACCTATGATCGCAAGCCTTTCATGGACTACTCAAGCTAAACCAATATCTCATCAAGTTACTTAATTTAATAGGTCAGTTGGACACCATTACCTAATCGAGAAACCAATTGATGATGATGGAAAGGAACCATGGGAGGAACATTGGGTGCAGTTTGAAATGATTTCCAAAGATGAATAGCTTGATGTGCATTTAAAAGGATCAGCTTTAACAACATTTGGAGAGCCATAAAGACTATCAGGTATTAGTGGCCACCTTATCAAACAAATTTGATGAGGTGTTTTTTTTCAGTGCTTGTAAAGATATATGGTAGGGCAATGACATTTCTGGTTGCTACAGAAGCTGCAAGGACCCTGATAGGTACTGCTATATATCATGAGACACTCTGAATGAAGCCACAACCTTGGCTAGTGAACACCCACTTTGTTCTGCTGAACAGTGGCATGATAGATGTGAATAGAGAGGCGTATCTCTAAATACGTCTAGGCCATGTGAACTATAGGATGGAGGTCGTCATTGCAGACCTAAGTTCTGGCATTGGCATCCTGATGATGGACATACTGCAGAAACTGTCTAGCGACTTTGCTGTGCAACAGGTGAAATTAATTGTGATGAAAAATCCATTCATTGATAGTAAAAGCTTACCAAAGAACAGAAGACCTCTTGTGTTTAATTTTTAATATTTAATTAAATAATGCACCAAAGGACATAGACTAATAATATGGAAAAGTAAACAATTTCTCCTAACTCTCAAAATTTTTCTGGCTTTCTAACAATGTGACAAGAGCAGTTACAAATTCATCCAATCTAGTCGTTAGTTTTCCCATAGCAATAGATGTTGTGAAATATGACAATTATATTTTCAAAACACAACGTTATACAATACTTCATTTGATAGATGAAAACTTTGACTTTCTATTGGTTATAGGTAATACATAATTAAACATAAGCGAGAACTATTAACAAATCCTGACAGAGAGAATGTGACAGGTGGGTGTAGCAGGAGGGGTCTGATTTTTCTATTTGATAGCTCTGTAACAAAACAAAATTGAAGGCTATAAAAATTATGGCTTGTCTAAGCAATAACAATTTTATAGTGAGTGATTTGCGTTTAATTTCGTAGTTTCTGGGATGTGAGGGATGAGAAGATACCTAAAGAAAATGTGTCACGTGTGTCACACTAGGGGAAATTCAGGATTTTTTAAACATTGCCTTATAAAATTAAGAACTTAAACTTATATATTATTAAAATATGGATTCTTAGCTAGGATTTTATGCTATACTAATTGGTATAACATAAACAAAAAGTAGTTTAATAAAATATTCAATGTAAGGCACTAAAACCTTGTGCCATGCGCAGTAAAGGATAGAAATGTTCGTTACACTATTGGTTATCACAGTTGTACCCTAAGTTTTAAATAATTGTCTCTTTTTTCATCAAAATCCACACTGACTGGTTCAATTACTTTAGAACACAATTCACAAGACAAATTCTTCTTCTATGTTCTATTATTACAATACAGTCTGTGATAATTTCACTTTAAAAATCGCCATTATACGCTCTTTATCACTAAACTCACAATCACCCAGTCTAGATCTATCTCTATCTAACTAATTCAAACTGCATTTTGTATGCATATTTATAACCTCGCCGAAGCCTGGAATGTGCTACATACTGCAAGATATTGTGATACAATAATACTGAATCAAAACAATGAGACAAGTTTAGAAGGTTCTAATAACATGACACAATAATACAACAAGTATCAATTCACAACAATTGAACTACACAATGTATGATTCATACACAGTTATGTAAAAAAGCTGTAATGAACTACCACTTCTAAAAATAACTAAATTTAACACTCGCATTGAACGTACATTAAAACAGCCAAGTATATCTAATAGTGGAGGTGACTGATAGTAGCTTCAACTTTACCATGTCCAAAGTGAATACTCAATCACCAGCACATCTGAGGTCACTAGTTGAGGACTGCAACAACAACCTAGACACAAAGTGGTAAAGTCTCAGTGATCTGTTGGTCAAGTATGTCCATTTATTTCTGAGACGAGAAATATGACTGAGTAGAAATACAGTCTTTTTCCACCACAAAGAAACAAGGAATGTAAGTTCAATTAAACAACCATCATGTAGAGATACAACATGGTTGTCCCCAGTGATGATTTTTAGAATTAAGGATGTGATGAATAGGTTCTGTGTTGATTTATACAAAGTGAATGTCAGACATGCATTAATACCATTTCACTGCCACGAGCAGACAAATTTCTGGATGTATTAGAAGCTGTCAGATGGCTCAACACTAGACCTGGCTTCCAGATACTGAGAAGTCAAACTAAATGAGAAGAGCAGGGTAAAACTGCCATTGACTTGTTTGAGTTCCAAGTCATGACATTCAGCTTGTGTAATGCTCCAGTCACGTTTGAGAGGCTAAGAAAGCTTATGCCTGAAGGACTGTTATAAGAATGTTTGGCACTTGTGGTTGATGTCTTTGTATTTGACCAAAAATTTGAGTTTGCTGTTATGAACCTAACCATGGTTTCGCAGTGGACAAGAATAGCTGGATTAAAGTTGAAACCCGGGAAGCATGCATACAAAACTAGAATTTCTTGATAATATCATGGGTAGAGAAGTTGTCTTGACTCACCTTGCAAAGCTTTTAGTGACTTAAAACTGCCTCGAACCTGTGATGAGACGAGAATTTAAAAATTTCATTAGATTTGGGTCATATTATCGGTTTTGTGGTCCATTTCTCCAAATTTGATAAACCAGTGTCTGCTCTCCCTAAAGCTGATGTGCATTTCAAATGTACTGAGGAATGTCAGCATGTATTCATGGTCTTCAAATGTGCTTCATTGAAGTTCTCATATTGGCATATCCATGACATGATTGTGAGTTCCTATTAGAAACCAATGTCAACAAGAATAGAATTGTGGTGGTACTGTCACAGTTGCAGAATGGGTCTCAACAAATGATAGCATATGTAAGCTGTATGCTCCCTGAATGCAGATATTTCGTGATGAAGAACTGCTTGCAGTTTATTAAGCACTATAAACTTTATTTGTATGGCAGGAAGTTCACCTTCAGGATGGATTATACGTTACTGAAGTGGTTCATGAACTTTATATGTTTGAAAGGGATGACCACATTTTGGAATGTTACAGTATTGTTTGGGAGTGCAACGGGGAAAGGCCGCTGGATTAATGCATCAGACAGTGATGACATATTAGTTATTACATTTTACCCATTTTAGCTATCACAACAAAGAGGTATACTGTGGATGATTCTAGTGGTGACTGAATTCCAATTGTCCCACGCCAAGAGCTCCAGGAAAAGCAATTAAGGAAACCTGAACAAGCATGAGCACTTCATGCCATGCAGCAGGTAATGTATGGTCAGGATAGGTTGAGGTAGATAGTCTGAACGCACATAGTCTGAGGAATTTGTATGATCAGCTGTATATGCAAAATACCAATTTTATCAAACATATAAATGTGAGTATCAGTCTGTGTTGTATCTAATGGTTCCTATAGCCCTGATCTGGCACATTATCCAGTCTTTGCATGATGCAAAGACTGGAGGCCACCAAGGTGTTATGCACACTAGTGCTAACCTCCAATGATGATTCTACTGGTCATGTTTGAAATGTAACATTCAACACTGGTGCTAACACTGTACTATGTGTGCAGCTCAGAGGAAAACTAGAGGATAGCCATGGATATCTCCATGTATTCCCCATGACTAATAGAAATAATATATATGTGCTATTTGTTATTGATTACCTTACTAGGTGTGCTAAAGCATACCCATTGGTCAACATTTTAATTCAGTTTATTGCTGGTGTTCACAGAGCAAGTGATAGCACATTTCAGCAGCCCTGAAGAGATTCACATGAACCATATTCACATTTTAGGAGGTGGTGAAGATGCACACTTACCTTATAACCCCCAATTCAATAGGTTGGCTTTCTACAGTTGTTAATCCTGGGCAAATCAATACTCCCTGTAGATGTATGGCCCATCTCTTAGCTCAGTGGTACCAAAATGTTTATAAGTCTATATGGAGTGGCTGGAATGACACTTGCAGATGCACACAAGTTGTATGCAAGAAGTTAGTAAAGGCTACCATAGAGCTGAAGAAATGCTACAATAAAACAGTTACAGAAAGGTCTGGTTGTGGTTCTTGTTTACAGCACAGAAGCTACAGTTGTACTAGTCCACACCTAATACTCTGACAAGTTGGCTCATTGACATACAAGATCCAGCATTCACGGGTGCACATAAACACATCCAGCACAAGAATCGTCTGCAGCTTTATCTTACAGACAAACCTTAACTGCCCTGGTTTGACCAGAAACCAAAGTTTGGGACTGATAAGACAAAGAAAGATAAGGGTACTATTGCAGATCTTAGATCAGATGATGAGGAGGAGATGTCGTAAGTTCTTATATGGCTGGGTTTGATGAGCCAAAGAAGGACTCACCTGAACATGGTCAGGAAAGCTTCAATGGTGGGCTGAAATGCCACTAACGACCTCCTAATAATTATGGCAGGAAGTAACTGCCATATAAGTAGCTAGAACACTCATTGGTAAAAAAACTAACAGTTGAAAGGACTTTGTAACCTTTGTTTTCAAAGCATTGGGTTGTGTTTTCCAGCAGAATGTATGAGCTACATTTTGCAACAACCACTCAGTATAGCAGCTAGGACAGCTATTTGATGGAAAGATCAATGACTGAAAGGAAGTGGCATTTTTTGAGCTATCAGTTGATATTTCACGATTGTATCACTGATTCATGCAACCAGCTACTGAAAGAAAGAAGCAATCCTTATTTTCTGGTTTATCAGATTTTGTTTACCTTAGAATGAATGTACTACATTGTGTGGTTTCCACTTAATTATAACAGCTAGGACATTTGGTTAGTCGAGAAACCAACGACTAGTGAGTGGTTTAATCCGTCCAAATGTAGAAGTCACGTTTAGTGACAACCACAATCATCCCAAACTTGGACAGATGTCTAGCTGAGAAACTGACCACTGAAAGTTCTGTGCAACCTTTGCTTTCCAAGTAATTGAACAATTTTCCATTTGAAAAGGTAGTCCAAGATTTCATGAAAACCACACTCATCCTTATCCAAGTAGTGGCTGTTCTGAAATATTTTAAATAAAATTAATTAAACGAGACATCAACGTTTTTTTATTTGTAAAGTTTAAAAAATATAAGTTAAAAAAATTTGAAACTCTACATATTTCGCTGGAAATAATTCCACCACATTCAGGAGAATAAACCACGAAGTACACATAAAGTTTCTTATAAACCTATGTATGTGTATAATTAGCATAAAGTCATGAGAGTAACAACTAAGGTCAATAACATTTGCAGGAAATCACAGTTTGACTTGTGTTTAACAAGAGTCAATCAGAAATATTTCAGTTGGGTCAAGTTGAAATGTGAGTGATATGAAATTATCTGTTAAAATATTAAATCTCAAACAGTATCACATAGCATAACAAATATAGACTTAGTGTATCCAAAGTTTTATTTGTGCACTTTAGAACAGCGTTTTCCAGTGGTATTCCAGCCGAGATTGATATGTGCTCCTTGAGAAAATTATGATTTTAAATTTTAGTAAAATATTTAACACTTTTTGTACGATCATAACTTATGAAATATTTTATTATATATTAGAATTAGATAATATATATTTCGCACTGAAGAAGAATTATAGAGGATGCCATATCTATTCTACATAATATCTTAGTGGAGAGGTTTGTATCTAAAATATATTATAAGCATAAAAATGTACAAATTCATTAATATTTAATTTTTTAAATAAGTAAATTAATAATATACAAATCTAGAGGGCGCTGCGCGCGCAACAAACCCTCTACACCGATATTTCAGCCGTCTCCAGCCATTATTAGTCTCAAAGTGGGTTCCTCGTCATCGAATTTCAGGTGTCTAGGGTTCCCTAAACTTTTTCTCAGCTGAAAAGTGTTCAGTGGCCAAAAAAGTTTGGGAAACCCTGCTCTAGAATATTTTTGATCACGCAGACAGAAACATTTTAAAAGTACACATTTTTATGTATTTTGTCTTAACATTTTCCAGTACAAGGCTAGTTATAATGCATGAAAATACAGGTCCTATATGTACCGCTGGAGGTGAGAAGAGACACCTTTGTGATGAAGTGTAGTTGCTCTCTTTTTGCACTGAACTTGTAGCTGAAGAAAGTCATAAGGAAGGAAGGATATTGGAGTTAATGAATGTCCATGATAAGAAACATTGGATTTGTGCTCACACAGCGTTTGATCTATTTCTAGTAAGGGTACAGTCTCACTATTTCTTCCCTACTAGAATTGAGATTTGTTTAGTGCAACAATTAGGATAATTTCCAGGATAATTGCGGACCTTTATCATGGCTGTTATTACCTCAGAGAGCAAAGCTAGAGAGTTAGGACAAGCTTGAGGCCAAAGAATACCTAAGTTGACCCAGCTGTCTGCATGTAGTAAGGATCGTTTTCTACAAGTAGGTTAAGCACGAGCACATAAGTCTGTAGACTCAATGCTTGACCATAGATTTATTTTTTAATTATCACACTATGTTCCTCAATGGAATTTAAGGATAGAGTATTTTGTGTTTTGGATATTATAGCATTAATTCCACAATCCTGACCAAGTGTTTTCTGACCAAACTGAAATTTTCGACTCTGCATCTCTGTACAATAATGATAGAAGGAAGTACTGGTCAGTCTTTCCTTTTTTGACTTTCCAGACGTTTTCAAGTGCTGCTAATAATTCCAGGGGCTGGCTATGCATTCGTTTCTTTGTAGCCTATTTATGAAGACACATTGCTTGATGATGCATCTGACATGAAGGCTCCAGAGGAGGTTACTGATGGACAAGCTCTTCAGACTCTGGAACAATGGAAGTTGACACAACTGCCTCACCATTAGTGCTCCAAACAATAGAATCAATAAGTGTGATTTCTATTGAGCCCTTGCCATCCAGCTTGCCAGATGTCCAGCTCACCAACCCAATGTCAAATCCAGCACATTTAGAAGTTATGGGGAGGACCAAATAAAACTCCAAGTCCAAAGTAAAGTTAGATCACTGAGAGAAGAAATTAAAGTTCCACATAAGAAGGTGTTTCATGAAACAAAAACACATGTCATAACCCGTGTGTTCATCTCCATCAAAACCATAACATCTCTCGTCCAAGCAGGGTCTTTTCAAAGTTGTGTCCAAAAATCATTGAAGTGGAAAGGTTGCTCCATGACTTTGACCAAAGAGGAAACAACCCAAGTAACAGATGTCACTGCCTCTGCACTGACAGTGGAAATGCTAGCTGAGATGGTAATCTTCATCACCAGAGCGAGGAACGATACCTTGGTGTAACAGCTCTTCCCAATATTTCACAGATGAGAATGGAGAAGTTGGAGCTCTCCATTGGGCTGCTGACTAAGTTTAATGAGAAGTTTATACTGAGTCAGATGGTGGCTCTAAAATGTCACTGTCCAGAGCAGGCAACCAGGTGGATGGAGGCATGAGCATCATACAACCACAAAGACCATCTGCTGAAATGCAGAGAACCATCAACAAATCTAAAGAAGGAAATGTGTCATCTCCAAGACGATGTAGCGAAAACTCATAAGACTGATGGGAGAGCCAAAAAGCCATTAAACTACCATGGTCCACCAGAAATCCGTGGATTTATTAGAGAATTTGTAATCGGGATCCTATGGGTAAGCAGCTCCATCTTCCCTCTAAATTGTATATATATATATATATATATATATATACACACACACACTTAATAAATTATTTATACCATGATCTCATTTACGTATTCATTCAAATTTATAGTGTGTATATATGTTTTATTATGTATTTTCTTTCTAAAAGGTTTCATTTTGTGCAAATGTATTCTAATTCATGTGTAGGGTTGGTGTTTTTATATGTAATCTAGGTTGAAGCATGTTAGTAGATTATGTATGTTCAGTGCAATTCTTTGTTAAAGGATATTTTTCCTTGTAGCACTGGTACTATTGTTAGCTATCTCCTTCAAAGATTTTTTCATTTGTTGTTTGTTTAGTAGTCATGTGGTATTCTGTTAGCTACCCATTCCTAAGGGGTTAGGTGATTTTTGTTAAATGCTTTTTTTTACTTTGTTTTGTATATTTTCTTTCCTTATATTGTATAATGTGTTAAATCTTTCCTAAAGTGGTAGGTGAGCTGTGTAAACATTTTATTTTATCATCTTGTTTTGTATAGTTGTTTTTGGTTCTATACTTGTTGTTGTTGTTGAACAAATGGTCCTACTTGGGGCAAGGGCGAGTTATTTTGATTTCTTGAATGACAGAAAATCAAAATTGGCTTTTTTGTAGTTTTAGAACAGGGGATAGATGAGTTAGCCTGAATGAAAATAAATGGGGAAGGAAATGGGTGGTGCAAGATGGTACTTTTTTAAATTTATGTTTCTCTTTTAGTTCAGTTTAGACACAGAGAGTTGCCCAAGTAAACAGCTCAATTCTCCTTACTCTGGTGCACAAAAGGCTCGGATCCTCTAAGTGGTCTTAAAGAGAAGACAGCTGTTACTTTACTGTGTAATGGTTTGGGACTTTCATGCCCCTATTCTGGAACGTGTATAAGTCACGTGTGTGAGGAGCGGGACATGACAACTCGGCCAGGTTCTTCCATGTTGAGGGAGTTTTAAAAGACTGCCAGAGTTTTCACACAGGTTTAGATTGCTAGAGATTTCCGAACTTCGGCAATTTATTAACGTAGCATTTCATTGTTGTAAAGGTTAACTTTGTTTCATTTTACTGTAGTTTCAGGGTTTTGTTTACATTTTAAAAAGTTCACTTTATTTTCCTTTTATCTTAAAGATTCACATAGATTTAGATGTCTAGAGATTTTCTGACTTCGTCAGTTTCTTAACGTAGCATTTCATTGTTGTAAAGGTTAACTTTGTTTCATTTTACTGTAGTTTCAGGGTTTTGTTTACATTTTAAAAAGTTCACTTTATTTTCCTTTT
>NW_013667845.1:40810-44018 GCF_000517525.1 Limulus polyphemus | reverse complement strand
CTATGCTTAGATGTCCCTTAAATAGAGAACGGCTATGCTTAGATGTCCCTTAAATAGAGAACGGCTATGCTCAGATGTCCCTTGCGCGAAAATTATGAAAGCAATAAACGATTTTTCTGAACGTAATATCGACTTTCGAGCTGATGAACTGGAAAGTTAAAATAGACGTGATTCAGGAAATACAATTTATGAAAACAAACTTTGACGTTTTACACACCATATGACGATCCCCGGTGGGCTAGTAGCACGTTTACGGACTTATAACACTAAAATCTGAGGTTCGATTCCGTGCAGTGGATAGGGCGCAAATAGGCAGTTGTGTAGCTTTGTATTAAAACGACAACAACACGTAATATTGCACTGTTTTATGGTCACTTTATAAAACGAACCTCTCACTTGGACGTAGGTACGTCTTTATTAGAACGTTTGAACAATTTGGAATCAGTTACATCTGTTAATTGTAGAGTGTGTTAAACTCATAAAGTGATAATCCACCCAACTTTAAAACTTAAAACTAATATATTAATATTTACCTTTGAAAACTAGTAACACTGCCCAACAAAAATGTGCTAGTGGAGAAAATTCAAGTAATTCGGGGTCATTTGCTGATTTCCAAAATGTAGTCAGATTGTGTCCACCATCTCTAGACTTTGAGTTATTACAATATCTCAATATTTTATCAGCACTATGAGAAACACCATGCAATCAATCCAGTACAATAGATTTATGCTGTGAAATAAAGTTTACTTGAACAGTTTAATGGGTAAAAGGAATACAGTTTTGATAACTTTAAACATTGACTGTATTGTAGTGGTGTAAAATTACAAATATATTGTTCATACATGGAATTTGTCCTCGATATAATTATAGCAAGTTGCACTACATTTGTTTCATTCATACGCTCACCTGCTCCACCCGGGAATCACGAAACCCTCATGTACTCAATTTATTAGAACATTCGAGAAGTCCCTTGCCTGAGAATAAAAGGGGCAGAGTCAGACGCCTCTCTCTCAGTTGCCTCTCACTTACTCATTTGGTCACTTCGCCTCGCTCATGTAGAGTCAAAACAAAGTCCGATCTTATACCCGCGATATAATCAACTTATGCAAAACTTTGTTCTTTTAAAATATTTTAAACTCTAATTCTGTAAACATAAATTATTTTATACTTTTTTTTTAAAAAAGCATTTGAAATGCTGGCTGCCTTCAGTTCAAATAAAGTCCAAAGGTGCAAAAATCACCCAAACAGTTTCTGTTCCGTTTCTGGAAAATGTATTACAGTTTCACGAAGGAAAAACATCACAAACAAGGTAGAGGTAGCTTACTACCACTATTTTTCATACATAGTGTTTATTTCTTGTATGCTGAACTTGTTATTAACGATTTATGGGAGATACCTGGTTTTTGTACTACTTTAATAGATAAGTCTGATGCTCTAATTACTCTCTTTAGTTTTGTGGTGATATTATCACTTATATATGGAATCACCCAAGTAGCCTGAGCTTTAAACGTGTTTTCTTTATTTATACGGTTCAAAAGAACATGTCTATTTTCTTTTTGCCTGTCAGAATTTCTTATTATATTTTGTATAAATTCCTGCGGGTAGACATTTTTTTCTTAAAAGAGTCATCAGATTTTCCCTAGCCTCCTCACACATTTCTTTGTTATTACAAACCTTATCAATCCTATGGAGGTAGACAATAACGACACCTCTTTTTACAGCAGGGTTTTGGGGGGGGGGGTAATGATGATAGTGGAAATGTAAACAAGGAGCTTTAGTAGAAGGCTTGCTGTAAATACCAGTAATGATTTTCCCATTCCTGACATGAACTGGAGTATCTAGAAACGGTAAATATAGACTTGGTATGGCATAAACAAGTGTAAATTTTATGAATGGATGAACGGTATTCAAGTACTCGTGGAAACTAAAATGACTGTAAATTAGTATTCCACACTCCAAATACGTCATATGTGAATCTGTACCAGATTGATGGCCAATATTCCCACCTATTTTTCAAGAATTAAGTGCTTTTAGTTATATGTATAAATGTTACAGCTAAGATTACTGCTACCCTGTTACCCATAGCTATTCCTCTGAGTTGTATATAAAATTCCCCGTTAAATCTTACAAACCCATTATTTAGCACAAACATCAGTGCTCGTTTTAACCAATCCGTAGAAATGTTTAAAGTTATAGAACATCTCAGTTTTCTCTAATCATAGTCATAACACAGTCTGTCCCTCCTTCAACTAGGATACTAGGATATAATTGAACAACGTTCATCTCAAACTGAACAGAATTATCATTAAAGAGTTGTGAGTCATCACGTAACTGTTCAAGAAAATGATGTGTGCTGTTGATATGAGCAGGGACTAAGTCCAATAACGGGTGCAGCAGTTTGTCTAAAACCCATGATATACTTTCTGTCGGAGATCCGCAAGTAGATGTTATGGGTCTAAAGGGTAAACCAGACTTATGATCTTTAGGGCGACCGTAGAATTCAGAGACTCGACTGTCCACAAGAATTTATACAAAACATAATAAGAAATTCTGACAGGCAAAAAGAAAATAGACATGTTCTTTTGAACCGTATAAATAAAGAAAACATATTTAAAGCTCAGGCTATTTGGGTGATTCCATATAGTAGTGATAATATTACCACAAAACTAAAGAGAATAATTAGAGCATCAGACTTATCTATTAAAAAAAACCTCAATAGTAACAATGCTATTGCAGAACATTATAGAAAAGTACATGGCTTACCACAAGCGGATAACATCTTATCGGATGTCAGGATCTTATCAAAATGTCATAATATTTTGGACAGAAAAATTAAAGAATCCATTTTAATAATAAAAAAAAAAACTAAATTGAACAAATACAAAGGTTGGCCTTTACTGTAGAGACGTTAATGACATTATAAAGATTTTAATATGTTGAACTTTGACGAAGTCTCTATACAGAATTATAAGGATTGAAATATATGTTCAGACATTGTTTTATGTATGTTTTAATATAATAAGATGGAAAAATACTTATCAATAAATATATGAATATATGTTTTAGATACGTTTTCTTAAAATTCAGGCGTATAACAATACAACTTTGCTATAAAGTATAAGTATTTGAGGTTTTTGTGAAGTCATGTCCCTCAATGGCTCAGTGGCAAATCTGAGGGGATTTTACGTTAAAAATTTGGTTTTGATAC
>NW_013667845.1:30335-40404 GCF_000517525.1 Limulus polyphemus | reverse complement strand
TTTTTTTTTGTCGTTGCCCAGTGTAAGTTAAGTTTTCTTACATTTCAGGCGTATAACAATACAACTTTGCTATAAAGTATAAGTATTTGAGGTTTTTGTGAAGTCATGTCCCTCAATGGCTCAGTGGCAAATCTGAGGGGATTTTACGTTAAAAAGTTGGTTTTGATACCTACAGTTTGCAAATCACAGATAGCCAATTGTGTAACTTTGCGCTTAAAAACAAACAAACAAATTATGAAAATATAGAAATATATATTAGAGAGGAACTCTACCTCTGATATACCTTTATTGCATAGTCGGGAATTTTTAGCACCCATTTAATGTGTTTTTGGTCTTTTCTTTTCTTGTAATTGTCTCAACCCACGAGTTCTCCTTTACGCCAGTTCCTTCAAAGTAATGACAAACATTCATACTAGATGGCAGGCTATCCGCAATGTTATAATTAATAAACAACAGCAAACAACAATTGAATCAAAATACAAAGTATTATTAAGCTTATTTTTCGTAATTAGTACGATACTGGTTGCCTCAAGGCGTTCCAGGGACCTACGTATAGGTTCTACTCACACCTAATCTAAGTCACTTGACAAACAAAAGCCTAAGAAATAATCTGGTGAAATAACAAATTTTGGATATTTGTTTGTTTGAAGTTAAGCACAAAGCTACACAATGATCTCTGTCCACCACGGGTATCGAAACCCGGTTTCTAGCCTTGTAATATATTTTTGAAAGTGGTACATTTAGTGTAAAGATGAAAGGACAGTTATCGTGGTATTAATATATTCTCTTATAACAGTTACAATGTACAAAATGAACTCTGAGGTTTAAATTAGGAGATTTCATTTTCATACAGTTTGGTTTATTTTAATAGCGTTGGAGAATAATCTCCTGGCTAATCTTGATGATTTGAGACAACTGAATATTTCACTTTAGCTACATTACATAACGTTCTAATAAAAACATTAGTTAAATTTAAATGGGACAGTGGGCCGAGCGAAGATTCAAGGATCGGGTCCCGTATCCTTCCCTAAAAAAATCGTACTCCGCACTTTGAGTTGGTGGGTGCACTATAAGAATAATGGACAAGCCCCCTAGTGGCACAGCGGTATGTCTGCTGTGCCATACAACGCTACAAACCGGGTTCGATACCCGTGGTGGGCAGAGCACAGATCGCCCATTGTGTAGCTTTGTGCTTAATTCCAAACAAAGAAATACAAATAATGGACAAATCTCACCCTTCGATCATACAAGAGTAACCCAAATCTTGGCGGTCGGTAATGTTGACTAACTGCATTCCCTCTAGGTTATTAGTTTAAAATTGGGGATGGCTATGCGCAATTAGCTTTTCTGTGGCTTTCCAAAAAAATTCTAAGCAATTAAGTAAATAATAAAAAAGATAGTTGATCAGCATTTCGTGATTTTTAAAAAATAAATGAAACACAAATAACCGTCTATCTCTTGAATGAGAGATAACGGTTACACATATTTTTTTTTAAGTAACAGTAAAGTTTCTTAGTTGTTGAATTGTTTACATAGTGAAACATAAAATAACATTTTTTTAAAAAAAACGATATTTATTGCAATGTTTAAATAACCTTAAACGTAGAATTACAGTTCCTTTAATACAGGCTTTCCGGTGGCTCAGCGGTGAGCTTGAGGGATTATAATGCTATAATTTAAGGCTCGATCCTTGCGGCGGTTACAGCGCAAATGTGCAGCTTTGCATTTAACAAAATACGAATATGAATTCTACATGTTGTGTGTATTTTAGATGCTATGGAGATGCGGTGCAGTAACATGCAACATTACCAATAGAAACAAATAATGGTATACAATCTTGCACCAAGTTTTTATTTTTGTTGATGATCTTTTAGAACTATAACCAGAATGTTGGCACATCCCGGAAAATCAATTGAAGAAACAAACACAAGTTTCGTCACGTCAGGAAGTATGGATTAAACATAACACCTTGTACATTTCCTCTCTCGGTTAAAAGCGTTTTTCGAATAGAAATTATGTACTGGGAAAACGAGTTTTTCTTCTTTTTTTTAACTACAACGTAATAATACAGTCTTACCTGAATGGGCGAAACAATCGAAAACACTTGCTATTCTATATGCCTTTAACTGTATGAGAATTTTTACATTATTTTGTTTATTTAGCTTTTATGGAGTTGTATCATAAACACGAGGCTTAAAATAACCGTTGAAGTTGCTTTGTTTTTTTTTCCTCTGTAGTACATGTCCATTATACCAAAATGAATTTTACAGTAACATTGCACATCTGTGTTAAAAAGGATCACCGACTGTAATATTCTTTGCTGACCGAATTGACGATGTCTGTATGTTACAGTCGATCAGTTATGAGAGAGAACAAGATCATGGGGTGACGCTGTCGACTGTACAATGAAATCGAGTTTACTTGTTGAATTCAAGTATGGTTTCTTAGTTCAGTTCTGCTAGGAGATCTTCGAGTACAGACCATATTTGAGATAATCTTCTTTTAGTTCTTCGAAGATCAATCCCGAGAGAATGAAAACAGTGGGACTAAATATCATCTAGTAGATAATCGATTGAGGTCCTGTTTGCACAAGTATGTGTACAGTGCGTTTTAATTTTGTTTAATTAATATTAACCTCCGATCACAGCAAATTACTTGCTTGGAGCGAAATTAAAATTCAACTCAGTAACTATAACGGCTATAGCTAATTAAGTATACTTTTCTAACGTTTTTAATGCATTGTTTCATCTGTTGGGTATCCTCGCTGTTAACGACGTATTCGGCCGTAATCCCAATAATATTTTACGAGGCTCAACTAGATTAGAAGATTTAGGTCAGTTCTAAAAACACGAACTAAGCTACTAAACTAATAATGCAAAATATTTTTATAGTGAAAGTATAATTATAGAAATGAAATTAAAAATTAATAAAACTAGATACATTAAACATTTCAACAAATTATGCTTATGAAAGTAACTACAAAAAATTGTGTTTATTTCATTCGACATTCAGTCGAGTTTTCAAACACAAGACTACTTACTCCACAGATTTCCTAGTTGACCCTGCTGCAATTAGCGGATCTATCTACTTGATACTTCTGCAGAAATCAGTTTACCTGAGAACACTACAACAGTAACTAGTCTTCTTTTAGAGCGGCAAACAATCTGTAACTAGTTCTATTTTAGAAGAACAAATAGCCATAGATAGCCTTCTTTTGATGAGCAGAGAATTTGTAACTATCATTCTTTTAAAACAGCAAATAAATAGTGACTAGCCTATTTTGAAGGAGTAAAGAATCGGTAATTATCCTTCTTTTAAAATGGAAAACAAACAGTAATTAGTCTTCTTTAGGAGTGGCAAACAATCAGTAACTATCTTATTTTGAAAGTTCAAAGAAACAGTAACTAACTTTCTTTAAAATGACAAGCATCAGTAATTAGCCTATATTTCAAAAAGACGAAAACAATAAGTAGTTTTCTTTTAGAAAAGGCACAGAAACAGTAACTAGCCTTCTTTGTTTCTTTTAGAATTTTCGCACAAAACTATACAAAGGGAATGAAACTTATCAACATCACTCACTGCCAACCCTTGGACTACTCTGGTTTGATCGACGAGTGGGATTTGACTGTTACTCTTGTAGCGTATCCACGGTTCAAGAGTGCGGTATGCGTTTTTGCGGTAACTGTACACGAACCATAAATACGCTTATGTTTACCACAAACCATGTCCGGCCCGTCCTCTTTTGTTAAAGGCAAAGAGAGAGTAATTAACCCGTTTTTAAAATGCAACTCTAGCCTCTATTCTGGGAGAAGGAAAAAAACAACAGAAACTAGCCTCTTTTGAAAGAACAGAAAATGATAAATAGTTTTGTTTTGGAAAGAGGGGAAAACATTGATTAGCTTAGGTAAAGAAATAGAAGCTAGCATTATTTTAACAGATGTGATGAACGGTAATCTCCAGTTATTCGAACGAATCAAGCAAACTCAGTTTTTTTCTTGAATGAACGAAGCAAAGTTAGGTACGATTTAGTTATATGAGAAAACAACCACTTAGTGATATGGACAATAAATCACCAGTAATTGTTATATATTTTTACAGATAGAATCAACGACAACTGCTTTATATTTAATTGGATGAACCAACAGTAACCCCTTCCTTTAACAAGATAGTGAAATAACAATGAATTATTCTATTTCATTTAGCAAATTAATTGTGATTAGCTATTCTATTGGGGAGAGCTATGGTAATCACCCTTCCTTTGGGAAGATTAACACAGGGCAATTACTATTTTTATATTTTGCTAGCGTTTCGTCTACTATTTGTTTGTTTAATTTGTTTTTCGATTTTCACGCAAAGCTATTCGAGGGCTATCTGCGTTAGCCGTCCCTAATTTAAAAGTGTGTGTTTTTCTTATAGCAAAGCCACATCGGACTATCTGCTGTGTTCACCTAGGTGAATCGAACTCCTGATTTTAGCGTTTTAACTCCGAAGACTTACCGCTGTTTCCCCGGGAGACAATTTAGAAGTGAAAGAATATAGGGTTTGGTTTGAATTTAGCGCAAAGCTAGCCGTCCCTAATGTTGCAGTGAAAGACTAGAGGGAAGGCAGCTAGTCATGCCCACCCACTGACAACTCTTGGGCTACTCTTTTAACAACGAATAGTGGGATTGACCGTCACATTAAAACGCCCCCACGGCTAAAAGGGCAAGCATGTTTGGTGGGACGAGGATTCGAACCCGCAACCCTCAGATTGCGAGTCGAGTGCCCTAACAACCCGGCGGGAATAGAGGGAAGGCAGCTAGTCAACACCACCTACCACTGACTCTTGGGCTACACTCTTATCACTTTAAGGTGAGCGTGTTCGGCGACGGGTTTCGAATTTGCGACCTATAGATACGAGTCGAGCACCTTAACCACCAGGCCATGCCAGGCCTGGATTACTATACATTTTTACCTTCATTTGAGTAGTCCCCCTCAGTAGCACAGCGGCATATCTGCGGACTTACGACGTTAGAAACCGGGTTTCAATACCCGCAGTGAGCAGAGCACAGATGGCCGAATGTGCAACTTTATCCTTAACTTCAGACAAACAAAATCAATTGAATAATTGCAATATTTTGAGTATTAAATATGTATAGTAAAATATTATTAACATAGAATATATGATTGTATTTGCAGATATTATTAAAATACCTTAGATGTGGAATATGCATGACAAATTTTATTATTAACATGCCTTGAGTATTGAGTACTAAAGATAAAACATTATTAACGAATAATTGAAACACATCGTAAATTTCAATAATCAATTCATTATCGCCTTGTTGTTTTTTTCACCCAAATTCTAATCCAAATATCGAATTTCATAACAATAAAGAATATCGGATCTGCATCTCCGAAATCTAGCAATAGAAAAATCCTCAAATCTCACGCTTCATAACTAGTGAAGAATGTATCTAAATTTAGGCATAGTCAGGTAATTTTGTTCTACATTTTTGTTCAGGTGTTATACTGCATGTAGTTAATTACATATCTTTTATTAGATCCAATTTGAAAAGTTCTGTAGTTGCGCTATTCCTATATCTTAGACAGAGGTTACATTCCACAATGATTGTTTTGTGAGACTTATACGTAATTCCATTTCTGTGACATGCTCTTCTGGGGTGAAGCTATACTGCTTTTGAAGGGTGTACGGAGACTTGTACAAGTAAGTATAAGTTAGAGTTTATCTTGGGAATTATAGTTGACGCAGGTAATAGTGGAATATCACATTAGGACCTTGGTCTGACATAACATTGTAGCAGCATAATTATTCTAATGTTTGTGTTCATTCTGTGCAGAAATCCTTTCCATCTGCTCTTGTAGCCAGAAAGCTTAATATCGAATATAGAGACTGGACAATATAATTAAATACCCTAACGTACTTCTATTAGTGAAAACATATCGTGTTTATTCGTTCACTTGTATTTCCTTTGTTTTCCATGTTAATTTTCTTTTCCACATAACATGAAAGTTTCCAAAACCTGCTTTTAATGTCGGTAATTATAATTATATGTTTGTGTACCCGAGTTAGCTATTTAAAAAATGTTGTCAGGTTATTAAAATTGACTAGAAAAAAAAAGATAACAAAAACAGTTATCAGCCATTAACTAAAATTAACCACAACCTTTTGCACTGTAAAAAGAACTAAGATTAACTCTTCTCTCACGCATAATAAAATCAGCTAAGATTGACAATGATTTTCGTATAGTGAAAATATTATTATAGTAGTGAAACCATCTGTCCTATGTTGGGTATTGGTTTTATAGTACAGAAATACACAATGGGCTATCTGCTCTTTGTCTATCACAGGGTATCAAATCCCGGATTTTATCATTATAAGTCCGGAAACATACCGCTGACTCACTGGGGGATTCTGTCCTACATAAAGACTAAGTTTGAAAATCTTGGTATTTAAAAAAAAAATTATAATCTCTTTCCACGTCTGCTAAAAGTGTAGGTGCTCAATGCAGTTTCAAGTTTTAAGATCTTTTTAAGAAAGAAATAGAACATTTCCTTGTCATTTGATTGTTTGATGTTAAGCACAAAGCTGCACAATTAGCTCATTGTGCTGTGCCAACCACAGGTATCGAAAAAGGAGTTTTAGTGGTATAAGCCCTTAGACTTACCGATAAGTCACTGGAGTGTGTGCGCAAAATAAAGCTATATTCGTCGGGAATCGAACCAGGGCCTCCCTTATGACAGGCGAGTATTCTACCACTGAATCACCAATTATAGTTTTTCTCCTCCCATTTATTAACTTTCCGTGAAGTAAAGAATTGGAATTTTTGGTGAAATGACATTTACAATATTTTTTTTGTAATTCATAGCATTTTTCACAATACACTGTGCTATTAATTAATGTACTCTAGCGTGATAGCGATAACTTTATAGACTTACAAAGCTAAAATCAGGGGTACGATTCCCCTTGCGTACATAGCCCATAGAAACAAATAGCTTTTAAATAATACATGAGGCACGTAATAAACTTTGTTTTTCTTCAGTATTGTTCCTGCACAACGGATTTACTTTCAGTATACTAGAACAGGTACTGTGCCTTTTTTTCTTTGGGGTCGCCATCCTTAACTGACGCTCACACAGCAAAGACTTAGTGAAGGAAAGAAAAAAGGCCGTGTGAGGTCACGCAGCTGTCACCAAGATAGAAAAAAAAACACTACTAAAATTATTTTACAAATGGCCTTAAGATACCAGTACAAAGGGCTGATTGCGTTGTAGAACAACGATCTGTGAATGTTAATGAAGTGGCATGATGCCGCAGAAGCGAGCTATGGTATATATTTTGTTGATGGCGAGTTTTCATCTATTCAGAGTGCAATGCAATCGCAGTACACTCACATCTGGAGCTATTCGTCACAGTTCTTTCTAAAGAAGAATATCCGTAGAGCGAGGTTTTTAAATAATGTAGAGCCAAGATGCACAGTATTTCAAAAAAGGGAGCCTCCAGTGTTTTCCATGGAAGCGGAAAAACTTGCACAACAGAGCGTTTAGGACAGCACTGGACTCTGAAATCGCATCCCAAGCCAGTCTGAAGTAACGCCCTCATCCGCAAATTGAAGGTTACCACTGTAGTTACGGAAGAGAAACTTTCGTCCCCAAAACCAATACAATGAAACTTGGCTTATCTCCTGATAACTTTAACAAGATAATAAACAAGAATTTGAAGCTGGCAAAGGCTCGCAAATCAAACGATTCACAAGTTTCCAGTTACACCTCGAAATAAACAGTTGTTTGCATTAGAAAGATAGCCAAAAAAAAAACAAAAACTGGACTTACAGTGATCACATTCGGCCACATACTTTTCAAATGCTTGATTCAGTTTCAATGGGCGGCAAAACCTGGAACATCTTTATTATAAAGTGTAATTAACTCCAGTTCTAGTAATCAGATACACTGATATCCAATAGAGAAATAGCAAGTATCTAGAATACAGCAGCTTCTGGAAATATTATTCAAAAATATAATGAACAAGGACAACAACAAAAAACAAGCAAATACAAGTGTTAAAATAAAACAAATTCTATTCATATAACATTAATATTTTGGGTCTTTATCTATTACTGGCCAGCTTCTAGGTTTGTAATGCACACTACTGGCTGTTTGATAGTAGGCGTAGGCTGAGAGGAACAATCCCTTTCATCTGCACAAAGAAAATAATAATGATATCATACTGTTAAGTCAGACCAACATCCTAATGCAGTATCTCATAATCTTTAAATTACCTGAGTAAATGATCATTCCAATTATGTATATTCAAGAAAGATAAGCTCCAACTCATACTAACTTGGACAAGTTTCTGCATCACCCCTAATAATAAGTATAGCTTCACTCTAGGAGGATATGATACATACATTTTTATCTCTGTTCTTGGGTTATCAACAGAGAGAGTTTATCTCCATACAAGATCCGATGGAAAGTTGACAGACTGACTCGTCTTAAAGCGAAAACAAAAATTAGGAGTGTCATCATACAGGACCTGCTGTTTGTTGACGACCTTGCCTTGACAGCTCACTCAGAAAGTCACCTTCAGACCCTGATCAACAAATTTGCAGTAGCCTGCCAAGAGTTTGGCCTCACCACTAGCATCAAAAAGACCAACATCATGGAAGTTGTCAACAAGTTCACTTACCTGGGATTCACCATTAGTAGAAACCTGTCTGTTGATACAGAAATCAACACACGAATTGACATGGCATCAACCCCATGCGGCCAACTCAGCAAACGTGTGTGGGAAAACAAGAAATTAACAATCAACACCAAAATGAAAGTGTACAAGGCCTGTGGACTCAGCACTATTCTATATGGTAGTGAGGTATGAACGACCTACGAAAAGTAGGAAAAGAAGCTCAATAGTTTCCAAATGTGCTGTCTCATCAGAATCCTTGGGACAACATGGCGGGACAAAATCACCAACAGCAAAATGCTTGAGCGTGCCGATATGCAGAATGTCTTCTCACTATTGAGTCAGAGAAAATTGAGATGGCTTGGACAAAAAAAGCGCATAAAAGATGGAAGAATCTCCAAAGACATCCTGTATGGGAAGCTGGCGACAGGAAAAAGATCAGTTGGACGTCCCAATCTTTGCTACAGGGACGTTTGCAAAAGGGTTATGGAATCTTTTGAAATTTGTGTTGACAACTGGGAAGAAGTAGCAAAACATTACAGTGTTTGTAAAAGCTGTTTGAAGGAAGGTATAAAGAAAAGAGCTCAGCAAGCAAAAGAAAAAGGACCATCAGAAATAATTAAACACAACAGCCTTCATGCTGAACAACAATCTTTGCCTGCTCAAATTGCAACAGAGTGTGGTTGTCCCAAATAGCACTACACAGCCATACAAGAAAGTGCCGAAATAATTTGACTCTTATTTTAATGCCTAATCTACAGTCTTGCGAGACTTACAGATGCCTGCTATTACTACTACTATGTCCGATTGAGAGTATGTGCAAAATACTTCACTAAAGTTTTTTTTTTTTGTAGCTTGACCAGTCTATAGATTTATCTACTGTTTCATGGGATAGTTGCATCGTGTCTGTGGATACTTTGCTACTGTCAGATGAAACAGAGATAGTTCTGCATTTTCATGCCCCTCTTCTGATTGGTCAGAATGTGTATTACGAAGGCAGTGATGACACATTTGAGACAAATCCTGAAAAAGTTAAGACTTGCTGTACACGTTTTGTCACTACTTTCTTGAGACCTCGGATTGTGTGTGTTTCGTTTTCTTTTCTCACAACTTACCGCAAAATACACGATTCTACATATACATTCCTGTATCTTGCAATAGTCTTTCCACTAGATGATCAGTTTTTTGTAGTTTTTGTTTTACTTTTATTTGTATTTTGGCAAATAAAGTGTTTTCATCTTATTTTTTTATTTTGACTTCAACACCGTGTCTTGCCTCGTTTGTTTCACCTGCAACAAAAACCTGTACTTCTGCATATCAGATCCACGTTTGTTTGTTTTGAATTTCGCGCAAAGCTACACGAGGGCTATCTGCGCTAGCCGTCCCTAA